>NW_017701470.1:0-1925 GCF_001879085.1 Nicotiana attenuata | reverse complement strand
ACTGCTATAACGTGATGCCCTTCGGGCTAAAGAACGCCGGGGCCACCTACCAACGCCTAGTTAACAAGATGTTCGAGAATCAATTAGGCAAAACCATGGAAGTTTATATTGATGATATGTTAGTTAAATCCCTGCGCGCAGAGGAACATCTTAGCCATTTGCAGGAAACTTTTGCTATATTAAAGCAATATAACATGAAGCTGAACCCGGAGAAATGCGCGTTCGGGGTCGGATCCGGAAAGTTCCTAGGATTTATGGTGTCCAACAGGGGAATCGAGATCAATCCGGATAAGATTAAGGCAATCGAGGACATAAAGATTGTCGATAACGTAAAGGCCGTCCAACGGCTCACCGGGCGCATAGCTGCTCTAGGCCGGTTCATATCCCGATCCTCGGATAGGAGCCATCAATTTTTCAATCTTCTAAAGAAGAAGAATGATTTCACGTGGGGACCAGAATGCCAGCACGCCCTAGAGGAACTCAAAAGGTACCTTTCTAATCCACCTTTGTTGCATACTCCGAAAATCGGAGAGCCTCTATACCTATACTTGGCCGTATCGGAAGTAGCCGTCAGTGGGGTCCTAGTTAGGGAAGAACAGGGCACCCAGTTCCCCATCTACTACGTAAGTAGGACACTAGGTGAAGCGGAAACGAAGTATCCTCACCTAGAAAAATTGGCATTAGCCCTAATTAGTGCCTCAAGAAAATTGAAGCTATACTTCCAAAGTCACCCCATACATATTGTAACTACATACCCATTAAGAAATGTCATGCATAAGCCCGAATTGTCCGGCCGGCTGGCCAAGTGGGCCATAGAGGTTAGCGAGTACGATATCCAATATCGACCTCGAACCTCGATTAAGTCGCAAGTATTGGCTGATTTTATCGCCGACTTCACACCGACCCTTATTCCCCTGGTCGAAAAAGAGCTCCTGCTGAGCTCGGGGACTCCGTCCGGAGTATGGACATTGTTCACGGACGGAGCTTCGAACGTAAAGGGGTCGGGATTGGGGATCATACTAAAACCTCCTACCGGGGACGTCATTAGGCAGTCTATACGGACGAGGAGGTTGACTAACAATGAAGCCGAGTATGAGGCTATGGTTGCAGGTTTAGAATTAGCCAGGAGCCTCGGCGCCGAAGTGATCGAAGCCAAGTGCGATTCTCTTCTTGTGGTAAATCAGACGAACAAAACGTTCGAGGCCAGGGAGAGCCGGATGCAAAGGTATGTCGACAAACTCCAAAACACCTTGCACAAATTCAAAGAATGGACTCTCCAACACGTACCCCGAGATCAAAACAGCGAGGCCGATGCCCTCGCCAATCTGGGCTCGACAGTCGAGGACGACGAGCTCGAGTCCGAAAAGGTGGTACAGCTAATGAGGTCGGCCGTAGAAGAAGGGCACGCCGAGGTCAACTCAACTAGCCTTACTTGGGACTGGAGAAACAGGTATGTGGACTATCTAAAAACAGGAAAACTCCCACAGGACCCCAAAGAATCAAGGGCATTGAGAACAAAAGCGGCCCGTTTTTGTTTGGCCGAGGACGGAGTCTTATATAAAAGAACCTTCGGAGGACCACTCGCCATATGCCTTGGCCCCGGAGACACAGAGTACGTATTGAGGGAAATCCACGAAGGGTCATGTGGCAACCATTCGGGCGCGGATGCGTTGGTCCGAAAAATAATTCGAGCTGGATACTATTGGGTCAACATGGAACAGGACGTAAGGGAATTTGTACGAAGATGCGACAGGTGTCAAAGGCATGCGCCATTCATCCATCAGCCTGCTGAGCTGCTGCATTCGGTCATCTCCCCATGGCCTTTCATGAAGTGGGGAATGGACATAGTGGGCCCGCTTCCTCGAGCTCCAGGTAAGGCTCAATTTATTCTTTTGGTTACTGACTACTTCTCCAAATGGGTTGAA
>NW_017701469.1:0-1925 GCF_001879085.1 Nicotiana attenuata | reverse complement strand
CTGCGTATCCGGCGATCTCTTCCGTAATGTAGGTGTGAGCTCAAAATCTGAAAACCGAAACACATTACGGGTCGGGTCCCAAAATGGTATTAGTGCCTCAATGACATCTGTTCTTGGCTTGATTTTTAACAAATCTACGAGACCGCCCAGGCTTTTGATCACAGTATCTCTGCTTCCTTTTCCCAAGTCATGCCACCACATATGGAGTTTCAAAGGGATCTCGCTCAGGACTGAGAAGGTTTCGATGTCACTTGAATTCATCCTGCATATTTATTTTAGGGGAGTTTAATGACTTATTTTGAAAAATGGCTATTTGTGCAAAAATTCTTTATTTAGAAAATAAGGACTTGGATTTGCAAATACGGCCTTTCAGCACTTCTGGAAAGAAGATTTTAAGGCGGTTTCCGCAAACCATTTGAAAATGACTCAGGGTGGCTATTCTTGCAAAAACGGCCTTCCGGCGTCCTTTTGGGGACATTCGGCTTATTTTAAAACAAGAATGGCGTCACCCAATTTATTTGACACAAAATTAAAATTTTGGTATTTTTGGCTATTTTTGCGAAAGGGAAGGTTGGACCCGATGAGGGTTGCCTACGTATCTCACATCCGGCGAGAATCAAACCGGCGTAGTTCGGGCAGTTTTGCCAAAATCAAGCTATTTGAGTAACAAATTTTCTTTCTATTTTCCAAATATATTTTAATTTTCAGAAATTCGGCAGCATTTCGGTACTATTTGGGCGTTTGGTTTCTCACAACAAATGGTTACCCTCCCTTAGTCCTAACACTGCTTATTTTTTTATAATTTTCTCTCGTTTAGACGAGCCGGTCAACATGCAAATCCAAGCAAATAAATGCGCAAGTAGCACGGAAGATGCATCAGGATGGTCAATTTATTTCAGGTCACCTGTCCTAGACGGACCCAACCCCTGTGTTGAGTCCCCTAGGTTAAATGCACATGATGCAAACAAACGTCCTACTAGGGATCCGGCATGAGGTTTTGTTCTTCTAGGTTGAAACCCTAGGTTTATTGGTCTAGACCTGGCTTACCCGAGCGGACAACTCGAGCCGAGGGGGAGGCAGCGTACCGGGGATACAGAAGCTCCGCCGGCTTTGCAACTTATCCAACCTCGTTCTAAATGGGAAAAGACTCTAAACAGAAGAGAAGCTACACGAAGTGCACCCTTCTCCATGATGTAGATGACTCAGAAAGAGGAAGGGATTCGCGACAGTTTATATATACAATTTCAACAAATATCAAAGCGGTAAAACATTTAGCACATATAGCATGGAACATGTAGAAAAATCAGATAAAGCTAAATATAACAATTATACTAAGCTCGAATTCTTGAACCCTGAATCAAAATTCTGGGTTCGTGTCCCCAGCAGAGTCGCCAGAGCTGTCACACCTCCTTTTTTACACACCCACCCCGAAGGATAAATATATAAGGGAGTTTTTCCATTTAAAGTGACATTATTCGAAATGGGATTATTTATTTGATTTTTAGAGTCGCCACTTGGGATAGGACGGGCTTTTGGTGTCCCAAGTCACCGATTTAATTTACATCCCAGATCGAGGAATATTTCGACTTCCCAATTGGAGTCTGCGAACCAGAGATTCTGTGTAAGGAATTCTGTTGACCCGAGGGAAGGTGTTAGGCACCCCCGGATCCCGTGGTTCTAGCACGGTCGCTTAAATTATTACAAATGGCTAAAAATCTGATTTTTATACAAGTTCAAACCTATAGTGCAATTTTATAAATTATTTACCGCTTTTATTTACTTTTTACGAAAGTGAACGCCGTTTAAGAGCGTGTTTTTGGATCACGTCACATAAAATGCACCCGGATCCTCAACACCTCTTATTCAACGTTTTGGGATTTGGATTTGGGTCACATGAAATGCACACCCGACTTTAGGAAAGTAAT
>NW_017701468.1:0-1926 GCF_001879085.1 Nicotiana attenuata | reverse complement strand
TCACTTCTTCGACTACAAACATTTCCTTTGCGGCTGGTTGCTACTCGTAGATCGTTTAATCCTCCTGACGTTGGGAATTTTAAAAATTATAAATAATTGTTTGTAGGAAGAGAATTGATAATCCAAAGAAGATGCAGATAATTTGCTTTAATGTGAAAAAAGAAGAAGATAATTTGGAAAATTACGTGTCACGACCCGGATTTCCCACCATCAGAGTCGTGATGGCGCCTATTCGTGGTAGCTAGGCAAGCCAACTTAATTACCTTTCCATCACTAGCAATTATCTTTAACAGTTTATAAGATCAATATAGAACCTAAAGTCTAATAAGAACAATAGCGGAAGTCTGTCATTAAAATGATGAATTTAAAACGCGGAACAGTCAAAAACAACCTCTACCCANCCTAATATAACGTCGAAATCCACCATGTTTAAGAGCAATAAATCAACACGGGTCTCAAGACCCTCAAACACTACTTTACGTGAACAATGGACGCAATCCACCATAATAAAATCACTCACTGGCGTAGACACATAAACAAGGCACTCAAAGAATCACTGGGCATGACCCGATACGGCGCAAACTAAGACCGAAGCTTCTCTACCACAAGCCAGAACAGTACCTGCACCTCCACCTCTAATACCTTTACCTCTACTTCTCGCATCTCTACCTCTACCTCTAATACATTTACCTCCACCTCTCGCGTCTCTACATCGACTTCTAATACCTTTATCTCCACGAAGCCTCCGAAGACGTAGCTGATCTATCACTGGTCTGTGTTGCTGCTCAGCTGAAGAAGCGGTACATGACCTCGCCATTCGCGAAAGAACGGAGTAGAAATTTAATCGGCATTGGAGAAACCAATCGCACGACAAGAACGAACAAATGAGAGGTTTTCCTAACTCAATAGACTCTGGGGGACAAGTACAGACGTCTCCGTACCTACCCCTCAGACTCTACTAAGTTTGTTCGTGAGTTGTGAGACCTATGTAACCTAGTGCTCTGATACCAACTTGTCACGACCCAGATTTACCACCATCAGAGTCGTGAATAAAGAATCAATACTCAAATACAAACACGTAGCCTCAATAACTGTTGCGGCGTGCAACCCGCTCCATAATTACTATTGTTGCGGCGTGCAACCCGCTCCACAATATCATTGTTGCGGCGTGCAACCCGACCCTCACATATTATTGTTGCGGTGTGCAACCCGATCCTCAATATCATTGTTGCAGCGTGCAACCCGACCCTCACATATTATTGTTGCGGCGTGCAACCCGACCCTCAATATCATTTAACAGTCCGACTCCCCAAACAACAATCACAATTAAGGGGCATAAAAATAAGTAAACATTTGACAAACATCCCGGCGAGGGAAAGAATCCAACAAGTTCAACCAGACGTCCCGGCAAGGGAATAATCAACAACGTTTTCTCTTTCTTACTTTTCTTATCTTACGGTATCACTGGAGCCCAAGCTCCAAGAAATTTCTTATCTCATATTCCGTCACAAACAACAATATAACGACTTCCCAGTAAGGGAACAAAACATCATCTCAAATATTCTGGCAAGGGGATTACTATAACCACATTAGTTCCAACATCTAACCACCACATTAGTTCCAACATCTAACTACCACAGCTATAACCAACCTATTACCACACTTGACCACCTCAGCTATATCTAACCGACTACCACACCCAACCAACCCATCTATAACTATAGTCATCATATGACACAGGGAAACATTTACCTGAGCGACCCTAGTATCCGTTAAGAACACAATGCAGAGGAATCACAACCCAACAATAGCCCGCCAAGAGGGCAACATAATGATCTCTCCTCTTTCTCGCTTTTAATTCACAATTCTTTTTCACAACTCGAGCAGATGCTCCAGAGGTTCAATTATCACTTATACTTTCGCAAT
>NW_017701467.1:0-1926 GCF_001879085.1 Nicotiana attenuata | reverse complement strand
CCAGACTGGAGTCGCTATCTCACGAACTACTAAAGAGTGCTACAAACAAGTCTGAATAGAAAAATACATAATGTCTGTCTCGGTACAATGAAAACAAACAGAAAATATGGAAAGGGACTTCGGCCTGCGAACGCCAGCTAGGCTACCTCGTAAGTCCCTGGACTGAAGAGGGCTCCCGATCAACTACTGCTGTGGTCCAAGAGCTGCTCCGGTACCGTAATCTGTGCAAAAAGCACAGAAGTGTAGCATCAGCACAACCGACCCCATGTGCTGGTAAGTGCCTGGCCTAACCCCGGCGAAGTAGTGACGAGGCTAGACAGGACTACCAAGTCAACCTGTGCAGTTCAATATATATATATATATGCAATAAAGGAAAGAATACCGAAATTAAACAGTTAACTAGGGAGGGAAGCATGCTATGGGGGAGTACAATCTGGATATAAAGTCATCAACTTAAGTAAGAAACAGGGCAATAACAATAATTAACAAAAACAGGAGAATCAACAGTTGCACGACATCAACCTTCGTGCTTTTACTCTCATTCTTACCAAAAACAATCAAATAGAATGCACGGCATCACCCTTCGTGCTTTTCCTCACATAACTCTCATTTCATGGCACGGAATGATCCTTCGTGCAATTATAGTCAAATCAGAGCACGGAATGTCCCTTCGTGCATAAATAATCAAAACATGGCACGGAATGACCTTTCGTGCAAATATAATCAAAACATGGCACGGAATGACCCTTCGTGCAAATATAATCAACATAGCACGGAATGACCCTTCGTGCAAATATATTCAAAACATAGCACGGAATGACCCTTCGTGCATTATCACTCTTCCTCACCCAAACAACAATCACAACCAAACGGGCGAGAGAATAAGCAAATAATATGAAATGTCCCGACAAGGGAAAACACAAATAAACAGCTAAATCCCGGCAAGGGAGATAATCAATATACTAACACCATCCCGGCAAGAGATTGTTAATATCTCTTCCATTTCTTTCATTTCTGACTCAATAGTATTTTTATTGTTTGAGCCAACGCTCCAAAGAATTTACAATTCATAGCCAATCCTCAAACCCTTCACATTATGTAGAATTCATCAATTAGCATAGAAGAGTCTCAAAAATATCAGAAATACGTGCAAACAAGGACCCACGGTCATGCTAGACAACGGTGTATAGATACTCGTCACCATGCCTATACACCGTACTCGATCATTTAGCAATTAGCAATTAATAACACTCTAATCCTATTCCCTCAAGCCAAAGTTAGATCAAACACTTACCTCGGTCCAAAGAATAGCAATCAATCCTCAAATACCGCCTTTCCTCTACAATCCGACTCCGAAACAATGATATCTAGGCATAATTAATTAAATAATATCAATTAGGGTTCAACAACATAATCCCATAGTCTAGAAATGAGTTTTCTAGCATTCTTCCAAAAATACCATAATTCGACACCGGGCCCACATGGTCCAAACACGAGGCTCGGACCAAAACCTAGTCACCCATAACCCCACGAGTTCAAATATATAATTTGTTTTAAGATTCTACCCCAAATTGAGGTTGAATCACCCAAAATTCTCAAAACCTAACTCTACCCAAAACCCTTAATTTACACCCTAAATTACATGTTTTAGGTCTAGGAATTTGATAAATGATGATAGAAACTGAAGAAAACGAGTTAGATAATACTTACCCAAGAAGCTTCGGTGAAGAAAAGCTCTAAAGATCGCCTATGGGCTGTGGAGAAGATGAGTTCGTGTGAAATATGGACTAAATCCCGAAGCTACTGTTTCTGTAATTTAAAAATAACTGGGCAGAAAATGCTCAATGCGATAGCGAAGAAAGTCATGCGATCACGTAGGGATAGGAAGGTTGTCCATTGCGATCACAGAAAGGACAATGCAATCAC
>NW_017701466.1:0-1926 GCF_001879085.1 Nicotiana attenuata | reverse complement strand
CGGCTGAGTGAGCCAGTGGTTATTGGACGCGTACCACAGAAGCCAATGACAGACCCCTCTGCAGTACCATGGAACTATCAGCAAACAGTGGTCACATACAAAGGCAAAGAAATTTCGGGGGAACTCCCAGGGAAGAACTCTGTTGAGAAATACTCGAATGTGCAGGAAGTGAACAATGCCGCTCGAAAGCGTTTTCCGTCCAAGAGGCCAGTGAGTGCTGAAGAAGCAGAAGCCTTCTTCCAGAAAATGAAGATGCCCGATTATGAGACAGTGGATCAATTAAGAAAGTACCCCGAACAGGTGTCCCTGCTCTCATTAGTGACAAAATCCGCCGAACATCAGAAGATCTTGATGAAAACTTTGAATGAGGCATACGTGCCAAACGAAACTTCAGTCGAGCAGCTCGAAAGGATGACGGAAAGGTTTTTTGCCATCAACCAACTCTCTTTTAGTAAGAATGACTTGCCTCCTGAAGGCGCGGCCCACAACAAAGCCTTGCATCTGACCGTCAAGTGTGAGGGTTACTATGTCAAACGAGTCATGGTGGATGGAGGATCGGGGGTTGACATCTGCCCACTCTCCACATTGCAGAGGATGGAGATCGGGACAGAAAAGATTCGCCCGAATAATGTTTGCGTAAGGGCTTTTGATGGTATTAAGAGGGACACCATCGGTGAAATCGACATGATATTGACCATAGGACCAGTAGACTTCGAGGTGACCTTCCAGGTGTTGGACATGGATACATCTTACAACTTCCTTCTGGGGAGACCTTGGATCCATGCTGCAGGAGCTGTGCCCTCTACTCTCCACCAAATGGTAAAATTCGAGTATGAAGGTCAGGAAATCGTGGTCCACGGAGAAGACGAGCAATCTATCTATCGTGATCCATCTATCCCATGTTTGGAGGCAAGGGAAGGAAGTGAGCATATTGTCTACCAAGCCTTTGAGATTGTGGTAGCAGATCAGCACGAGGAAGGAAATCCTTGTCCTCAGCCTTTCCTGTCTAACGCTTCAATCATGGTGGCCAGAGAAATGATTAGACATGGTTTCAGGCCAGGGAAGGGGTTGGGAAAAGCCTTACAAGGAATATCTGAGCCAGTAACTCTACCCGCAACAGAAAAGTTCTTCGGAGTAGGCTTCCACCCTACCCCAGATGATGAGAAATGGGCTGAAGAAAGAAAGAAAGAAGGATGGGTTCTGCCACAGCCATTGTCATATCTCTACGATACTTTTGTCAAGACCAAGTATGGCAAAGAGAAGGATGACGAGTTGTTCACAGTTGAGGAAATCGAAGACATATGTGGAGCTATGAGAGAAATGCTTTATGAAACCAACATGGTTCAGCTAGGAGAAGGGACTAGCACCGCTGAAATGCTCTATGTGGGGCCAGATGCTAAACTCAAAAACTGGAAGGCTACGCCATTCCCGATTAGGCAGGAGTCCCGGTAGACTAGCCCTGCCACCTTTTCTACATCTCGAGTTATTTCAGGGTGTAGCTCGGGTGTCTTTTTAGTTTCATGTCTTTTAAATTCCTGAATGTAAACCCTGTTATCTTTCCAATTCCAAGAAATGAAATCAATATTTCATCGTCCATCTTTCTTTTCTTTCTAATTTTGGATTGTTTTTCCTTTTTCATCTTTTCTTTTCAGTTATAATAATGCAGCTTTAAATAACATGACATGCTTGCGGACTCCATGCCCGGACTCAAACACGCTGTTTAATTGTGAAATAATGAATCAAGAACCGGGATATGATGAGGAAGAGGCTTTTAGGGAGATCAACCGAGAATTGGACCAATTCGAGAACAAACCTAAGCCAAACCTGAATGACACTGAACCGGTTAATTTGGGAACGGCCGAAGAATAAGGGAAACCAAATAAGCATTCACACAGATCAACACACTCGAGATGCAATAATCCAGCT
>NW_017701465.1:0-1926 GCF_001879085.1 Nicotiana attenuata | reverse complement strand
AAATACTTTTCAGAGGCTTAAAAGTGGAATCAGATCAAACCTCTCTCATACTTATAAGGATAAGTTGCACAGGAATCGAAGAGTCATGATTCAAAACGTGCACCGGAAACCAAAACGTCACTTCATCCTCTGAACCGCCTCGGGGGCAAATATAATGATGATGCATACAGGCGATGACATCATTCCAAAAAGAAAGCCACGCGTCAGCGGCTCAACAACGTCATATATTTCACTTCATTCATATTGCCGCCCCTGGTCGAGGTCAAATTCTCCTAAGCCGAGGTTCGTATTTCCGCCCGTCGAAGACGCCCACCGAACGCGTCTCAAACAAGCAGAGGGACTAACTGTATAGGGTCAAATTTGACCCTCAGTATCTCTACGCCAGTGGGTACGCCCAATGAGTGTACGCCGACCAACGTAGCGGGTACGACTCGGCCGTGAGGACAAAAGCGACATCGTTTAGAACTCAGCGTCTACACTAGGGAGACGTTACCTATCTTTGTAACTTTTTGATTCTTTCGAGGAAGGTCTCCTATTATATAAAGTAGACCTCCACATTGTAAAAGGGGGATCTGATCTAATACAACTCTCTCATTTATCTGGCTTTCTCTCTATATATCTCTACTTCTAACGAAAATATCTTATTGGTAAATATTGTCACTTTGCAATATTAGATCTACAACAATATTAACATCTTTGCATCTCTAGGCTTATTATATTTGATTACAATTTACCCCTCTTCTATTTTTGATTGTTTTATCGCTTACAAAGTATATCGTTAACTTTTGAGCCAAACAAGTAGCAAATGAAAAAGCGAAAAGTTAAACAAATATTGTCACTATCAACTTCTAAAAAGTCCAAATTTACAAAACGTTACGTCTTTAACTTGGGATTGAATTTTTTCAAGAAAGACTTTATAATAGGGAAAATTTATCCTAGAAACTGTTTCCAGACTGACATAAATATTTTGCTTATAGCTAGATAGCTAAATTAATTAGGAAAAGATATTATATATATTCAAAATATTGCTTAGCCAGTATTCTTAAGGGTACTAAATGTAAGGAAGATTTAGAAGTTGATTTTGTTAAATAACAGAAAGTCTCATTTAAACAGGGATGAAGGATGAAAAGAGATGAAATATTCTTTTGAAGGAGTTGTAAATGGTTAATAACTAGTTGAAACCATGAAAGTGCCACCAAATAAAAAAAGAAACTGAAAATCATGAAGATGTGACTTTTACTCTATGTTATTAACACATCATCAATTGGTCCATCCTCATGTTCTAATCAATTAGATTAATTTGTAGACGTAATGTCTGGTGTTGCTTTATTACGTAGGAAAATAGCATGGGGAAATAACAACAAAAACTACAATAATATTATTTGTGAGTGGAAATATATGAATTGGCTTGAGTCGTATTTGACACTAACCCAAAAACTACTTCAACGATGTAAAATATGTCCCCAAAACTAAACAAGCCTAGTTCTATGTTTTAGGAGATGCAAAAATCATTAAAATCAAATAATACACCAGCAATTCATGTAACCGGGGAATGTAAAAATAATTATTAGTAGAAGAAATGGGGGAGCAGTAAACGAAATGAAAGGATAGGACAAGAAAAAATAACTTTGGCTAATGATTATTAATGATGAGCTTTTCTTGAATTTTGGAATTGATGGGAATTGATGCATGATATCACAAAGCTATTTATATGTGAGAATGATAGCCTTAAGAGAAGTAATCACTTGAAACTTGTCCAAATTTGTATGCCAAGTATTTTGAGTTTTGCCATTTCTCCAACAGTGCATGTAGCCTTCTGTCCACTTGTAAAAATAAAACGTCTCGATGCATATATAACTTGTTATAGTATATGTTAGTGTGTGTATAAAACTTGTAAAATTTTCAATATATATATATATATATATA
>NW_017701464.1:0-1926 GCF_001879085.1 Nicotiana attenuata | reverse complement strand
GGAAAGGGTTCGTACAAGTTAGGAACGATGGATGGGAAAGAACTACCCAATAACTGGAATATAGGCCACTTGAAGAGATACTACTGCTAAAGGTAAGTCTTCTTTCTTCTTCGCTTCCATAAATTTTTTGAGACTTGTCCGATCCTAACCCGTGCAGGTCGATGATCGGTCGCTAAGATAAGTTCGGACATCGGAGAGACTGAAAGCACGAGCTGCACTCTTTTTTTCCTTCGACCGTTTTTGTCCCAACTCGGGTTTTTCGGCAAGGTTTTTAACGAGGCAGCAAGAACATCGTGCTACTACAAAGGTATCCAAGGGTAAATCATTGTATACTAGATCGCCCTCCGAAGAAGGTGAAGGTCAATAAGAATAAATGTAAGGGTCAAACGGCCAAAGCGAGCCGTGCCCAACTAGCCTGACCTAATCCGCCCGGATCAGTATGATGTATTGACTATTACTGCAATAGCAAAGACTATCTGATGCATATTCACATCATAACCTAAAAGATTTTGTTCGACTCTTCGGTATGCTTTCAAGTCCGATCTCATAAGACCTCCTCGAGGCATATTCGAACATAAGACCTCCTCGAGGCACATTCGAACATAAGACCTCCTCGAGGCATATTTGATCTCATATTCGATCTCATAAGACCTCCTCGAGGCACATTCAAACATAAGACCTCTTCGAGGCATATTCGATCTCATGTTCGATCTCATAAGACCTCCTCGAGGCACATTCGAACATAAGACCTCCTCGAGGCATATTCGATCTCATATTCAATCTCATAAGTCCTCCTCGAGGCATATTCGATCACATAAGACTTCCTTTAGGCTCATAAGACCTCAATGAGGCAACACTTAAACTATAAGACCTCAAGAAGGCAAGTCCAAGCTCATAAGACCTTAATAAGACGACACATAAAACTGTAAGACCTCAGAGGTGAGTTCGAAATTCGTAAGGCCTCGATAAGGCATTATTTTAACCATAAGTCCTCGAGAAGGCGGGTCCAAATTCATAAAATCTCAAAAGAGGTAATACCGGCCTCATCATCGACTTCACTAAATGGCGAAGTATACTCGAATTTGTAAGACCTTAAGAAAAAGGCGTAAAATCGATACAAACCTGAAGGTCAAATTGTGCCCGAGTTCGAACCCACTCACTCGGGGACTGCTTCGAAGAAACCTAAGGGTTAGACTTCACCCGAGCTCGAATCAACTCACTCGGGGACTGCCTTGAGAAAACCCAAAGGTCGAAGTTCACCTGAGTTCGAATACATTCACTCGGAGACTATTTCGAGAAACATAAAGGACTACCATCGTTCCAAAAAGCAAAGTAATAACAAGATTGAAAAAGGAGCAATAGATGGCAAAGGGCAGTGTTGCATAAAAAAGCTCGCTACTGGAGCAATTACATAAGAGGGGAAAACAAAACAAAGCCTAGCCTATTCCCGGAGTCAATCAGAGCCATCCTCGAATTCTTCGGGGAACGTCGCCCTTCTCGAAGCGTCCTCAGCTTCGGCGGCTTTGGCGACGTCTGATGCAAGATCGAAACCGCGACGTTGGAGTTCGGTAAGAACTTCAAGCCGGGCCTGACACTTCGCATATTCGGCTAACATTCTTGACTGCTGGTTGGCCGCATCAGCATCGGCCCTATATTGGGCCACCAGATCGTTGGCAGTCTCCTCGGCTTGGGAAACTTTAGCCTCAGCTTCCCGAAATCGATTGGTCCATAGCTCATTTTCAAGGACTCGAGCCTCATTGGCCAACGTCAAGTCCGCAACCTCTTCCCGAAGGGAAGTCTTCTCCTCAAAAGGGCCAATAAATCTCGGACTCAACTTTCCTTCTTACCAAAACTCATAACGCCTTTCATAGGCGAGACCCGAAGCAGAACCCGCTCACCAACCATATATGAAACCATCACGAACCT
>NW_017701463.1:0-1926 GCF_001879085.1 Nicotiana attenuata | reverse complement strand
GAGTTTAAAACTAGATCACAATTAAAGAATTTGTGTGCTTTTGATGCTTTTCTATCTATTATTGAACCTAAAAATGTTGTTGAAGCTTTGCAGGATGTAGATTGGGTAAATGCAATGCAGGATGAACTCAAACCGTTTGAAAGAAGTTAAGTTTGGCATCTAGTTCCAAGACCTAAGGACAGATCAGTCATTGGTACAAAATGGGTCTTCAGAAACAAACTTGATGAAGATGGAACAGTTACAAGAAACAAGGCAAGATTGGAGGTCCAAGGTTACAGCCAAGAGGAGGGCATAGACTATGATGAGACTTTTGCTCCAGTTGCAAGACTAGAGGCAATCAGACTTCTCATAGCCTTTGCAGCACACATGGAATTCACTCTTCATCAAATGGATGTTAAAAGTGCCTTCCTGAATGGTTACCTAAAAGAAGAAGTGTTTGTAAAACAACCTCCAGGGTTTGAAAGCAAGGAATGTCCTGAGCATGTGTACAAGTTAGACAAGGCTCTCTATGGACTCAAGCAATCCCCAAGAGCATGGTATGAAAGATTGTCCAAATTCCTGCTGGAGCATGGGTACAAAAGAGGTAAAATTGATAGTAACTTATTCTTAAGGGAAAAAGGTAAGGATCTCCTTGTTGTACAAATATATGTTGATGACATAATCTTTGGGGCCACCACTGATAAGCTAAGTAAGGACTTTGCAAAATTAATGGGAAGTGAGTTTGAAATGAGCATGATGGGTGAGCTCAACTTCTTCTTAGGCTTGCAAATCAAACAAAGTCCAAATGGAACCATGATCCATCAGTAGAAGTATACAAAAGAGCTAATCAAAAAGTTTAAAATGGAGGAATCTAAAGAAATAGACACACCCATTGCAACTGCCACTAAATTAGATGTTGATGAACCTGGTTCATCAGTTGATCAAAAGTTGTATAGGGGTATGATTGGTTCACTCCTGTATCTTACTGCCAGCAGACCTGACATTGTGTTCAGCGTAGGGCTTTGTGCTCGTTTTCAGGCAAATCCAAAAGAGTCTCACTTGATTGCTGTCAAGAGGATACTAAGATATCTAAAAGGCACCACTGATCTGTGTCTTTGGTATCCCAAAGGTAGCAATTTCAGTTTAGTTGGATATGCTGATGCTGATTATGCAGGTTTTTTTTAGTGGATAGGAGAGCACCTCAGGTATGGCACACTTCCTTGGTTCATGTCTTGTGTCATGGGCTACCAAAAATCAAAACTCAGTGGCCCTATCTACTGCTGAAGCTGAGTATGTTGCTGCTGCTTCTTGTTGTACTCAATTACTATGGATCAAACAACAGTTGGTAGATTTTGGAATTGAAGTGGGATGTATTCCAATATTCTGTGATAACATTAGTGCTATAAGTATGACAAAGAACCCTGTTCATCATAAGAGGACTAAGCACATAGATGTTAGACACCACTTCTTAAGAGATAACTATGAGAAAGGATTAATTTCAATAGAATTCTGTGCTACGGATAAACAAATAGATGACATCTTCACCAAAGCACTGAGTAGAGAAAACTTTGAGAGGAATAGGTTGGAATTAGGGATGATTAAGATCACCTAATAGGTCCAGTTCAGAATGCACAATGGAAAAAATATATATATATATATATATGAAAAAAATTGTATTTTGGTTAGGAGTTCTAACTTTGTGTAAATATCTAGATCAATTCTTACTCAGTTTCATACTTTAATTAGTATACTCCTGTGACATGTGTATATATGACTCACTGATCTCTTACAAAGTTTTTCTATTATGGCATTTGAGGCATGTTTAAGAGAATTCTATATGAAGAACCTGGTTCATCAGTATGTGTTCATATGAAAGCTCAGGTATGTTTTCTATACTCTGCACAATTAGAAAGATTAATTATCCAATCATGAGCAGAAGTTCTACAT
>NW_017701462.1:0-1927 GCF_001879085.1 Nicotiana attenuata | reverse complement strand
TCGACGGTCCTAATTGAAAGTTACTAAACGACGTCGTTTAGGGGGGGGGGGCGGACCTGGATCTGGTTAATGGTGTGGGTTTTGGGCTAACAGGCGGATCTGGGGGGGGGGGGGGTTTAATTTGGGCTAAGCCAATTTGGGGCCAATTTGGTCTTCTTATCAAGCCCACTTCTTTATTTAATTGTCCCCTTTTCATTTTGTTTGCTTTCATTTTTGTATTTATATTTTTTCTGATTTTATAAAATGCTAAAACAAAACAAAGACCTAATTAAACTATTTAACTCCTACAATTATTTAAAACTTTATTTAAAGATAAGTGCAACAATTAACAATTAAAAGTGCAAAGAAACTATTTTTTGCAATTTTCTTTAAATTTTGTTCTAAAACTAATTAATACCTAATTAATACTAAAATTGTGAAATTAAATCCTAAATGCAAAAATACATATTTTTGTATTTTCATATGAATTAAAATGCACGAATAAAAATGCAATAATTACCAAAAAATGCCACCAAATTCACGAAAAATTACAAAATACTAAAGAAATTGTTTTGTTTGAAACTTTGGGAATTATTGCTTAGGGCAAAAATCACGTGCTCACAGCTACCCCTCTTTGCCCGGAAACACAAAGAGTTTTCGTGCAAAGACAAGTAAGCGGAAATGAGCGATTTTTATCCGTTCGCATATTCCGTGTGAAGCATTTTTGAAAGAGTTGACCGCACCCTGCTTCAAAGGTTGCCTACATATCCTGGGCTAAACAGGAATCAGGTCAGTGTAGTTCGGAAATGTCTGGTAGCTGGGACTACCAAGAGCTGTGACTTTCTGCTGTTGCTGTTGCTACTGCTAGCTGACCTCCTTATTACACCATGTTAAAATGAAAAGAAGCTAGCCTAAGCTATGATCTACGAATTACAAGAGGGTCCTATCTACGTCTTCTAACTTGTTCTTGTGTTGCCTTGAATTTGTATCTTGTAATCTTCCGATGGTATTCCTGCTGTTGTCTTGCATTGTGATTGGCGATATTGCTGCCATTCCTCCGAATGATGCTTGATTACTTGAAACATGTGTCCATTTTCCAGGTGGACTCCTGATTGCAGACGCTTAAAAAGTATTCCTTTGTTCTCCAGGCGGCTCCTGATTGCTGAAATTTGAAATATTCCCTTGTTCTCCAGGTGGGCTCCTGATTGCTGAAATTTGAAATATTCCCTTGTTCTCCAGGTGGGCTCCTGATTGCTAAAAATCTGAAAATGAATGCCTCTGTTCTCCAGGCGGGCTCCTGATTGCTAAAGCTTGGAATAAATGCCTCTGTTCTCCAGGCGGGGCTCCTGATTGCTAAAACGTGAAACAAATGCTTCTGTTCTTCAGGTGGGTCCTGATTGCTAAAAACTTGAAAATAAATGCCTCTGTTCTCCAGGCGGGCTCCTGATTACTAATAACTTGAAAAATAAATGCCTCTGTTCTCCAGGCGGGCTCCTGATTTCAAAAATAGACAAACAACAAAAGAAAAGAATTTTCTGCCCCAGTTTGGTGGCCGGGCGCATCACGTTACCAAACACTACTAAAAATTTTGAAGCTAAAATTTGAATTGTACTTCCCTTGTTCTCCAGGTGGGCGCCTGATTGCTGAAACTTGAAATGTATTCCCTTGTTCTCCAGGTGGGCGCCTGATTGCGACAAAATAAACAAACAAAGAAAATTTTCCGCCCCAGTTTGGTAACTGGATATAGCATGTTATCAAATATTAAAAATTAAAGCTAAAATTGAATTGCACTTCCCTTGTTCTCCAAGTGGGCGCCTGACTGCTGAAATTTAAAATGCATTCCCTTGTTCTCCAGGTGGGCGCCTGATTGCTGACACTTGAAATGTATTCCCTTGTTCTCCAGGTGGGCGCCTGATTGCCGAAATTTGAAATGTATTCCCTTGTTCTC
>NW_017701461.1:0-1927 GCF_001879085.1 Nicotiana attenuata | reverse complement strand
TTCAGGATGCATTGGAGAAGGTCAAGGTAATTCAGGACAGACTCCGTGCAGCCCAGTCTAGGCAGAAGAGTTACGCGGACAGGAAGGTTCGTGATATTTCATATATGGTTGGTGAGCGGGTTCTGCTTCGGGTCTCGCCTATGAAGGGCGTCATGAGGTTTGGAAAGAAAGGGAAGCTGAGTCCGAGGTTTATTGGCCCTTTTGAGATCTTGAGGCGAGTTGGGGAGGTTGCTTATGAGCTTGCCTTACCTCCCAGCTTGGCCGGAGTCCATCCGGTATTTCATGTTTCGATGCTCCGGAGGTATCACGGTGATCCGTCGCACGTGTTGGATTTCAGTTCAGTCCAGTTGGACAAGGATCTATCCTATGTTGAGGAGCCAGTGGCTATTTTGGACAGGCAGATCAGAAAGTTGAGGTCAAAGAACATAGCTTCAGTAAAGGTTCAGTGGCGGGGTCAGCCGGCCGAGGAGGCGACTTGGGAGACCGAGCAGGATATGCGCAGCCAGTACCCTCATCTTTTCACTTCTTCAGGTATGTTCTCTATGCTCGTTCGAGGTCGAACGAATGTTTAAGTGTAGGAGGATGTAATGACCCGGCCGGTCGTTTTTGGAATTTACGCCCCGATCCCCCATTAACTTCTTTCCCTAAGTTCATTTCTGCTATTTTGGTTTGCCGGGACGTTCGGTATTAGAATTCGGAGTGTTTTGGGACACTTAGTCCCTAAATGAGAGTTTAAGAGTTGAAAAATGGTCCGTATTAGGAACAGTGTGAAGACGACCTCGGAATGGAAATCCGATGGTTCCGTTAGGTGATTTCGGGGTTGGGAGCGTGTTCGGAATATTATTTGGAGGTCCGTAGCTCATTTAGGCTTGAAATGCCGAAGTTTGGATTTTTGAAGTTTCCTGTCCGATAGTGAGTTTTTGATCCGAGGGTTGGATTTGAATTCCGGAAGTTGCTGTAGCTCCGTCATGTCATTTGGGATGTGTGTACAAAATTTCAGGTCATTCGGACGAGGTTTGGTTAGGTTTTTGATCGAAAGCGTATTTGGTTAGAATTTGAAGTTCTTAGGCTTGAATCCTTGATTTAATCGGGTTTCCGGCGTTGTTTGAGGTTTTTGAGGATTGGTGCAAGTTCGAATAAGGTATTAGGTGGTATTGATGCTTTTGGTTGAGGCCCGGGGGCCTCGGGATGATTTCGGGTGGTTAACGGGGAAATTTTCTAAGTTGTTGCAGCTGGTATGTTTTCCCTTCTGGTATTTTCGCTTCTGCGGTTTGGGAACCGCAGAAGCGGCTTCCTCATCGCAGAAGCGATTTTTTTTGGCTTCCCCTCAGAGACCGCAGAAGCGGTCATCTTTCCGCAAAAGCGGAACCGCTGGAGCGGTCATGTGTCCGCAAAAGCGGAATTTCCCCCGTTAAAATGAGAAACCGCAGAAGCGGTTATTTCGCCGCTTAAGCAGGACCGCAGAAGCGGTCCCTTGTCCGCAGAAGCGGAAATGTCTGGGCAGAAATAGGAAATTTTGAGGGTTTAATTTCATAAGTTTGAAAATCAATTTTGAGCTCGGGCAAGGGCGATTCTGAGAGGATTTTGGAGAGGAGATTATTGGGTAACATTTCTATGATCCTTTCTAATTATATTCTATCATTTAGTAGTTAAATCCACCTTTTAAATTCGAATTAAGGATCAAAAATGGAAGAATTTGGGTGAAAGTTCATTGACTAAACTATTGGGTTTTGAGGGAGCATTCGACCTCCGATTTCTGAGATTTTTATATGGTTAGACTCGTGAGAGTACGAGGTTTCTGAAAATGTAAAAATTATCCGATTCCGAGACATTGGCCTGAAGGGCATTTTGGTCATTTTGCTTAATTTCGCGCTTTAGCATTGAATTAAATAGTAGGATCAGTTGCTTGAGATGTTATTTACAATGT
>NW_017701460.1:0-1927 GCF_001879085.1 Nicotiana attenuata | reverse complement strand
AAATTCTTAAGGATGTGCTATGGTTAGCCTTATGGGCTCATGATTCAGATTTGGGGAAGGATTCAGGATTTGCGCCTTGTATGCATATGGGTTCAAAGGAGGTGGTTCCGCCGGGTGCCTCGTCAAGAGGGTAATTATGTGTTATGAAATTTATGGAGTTGACTATATTCGCGGCCAAGTCGGAGCGGGTGGCTCTCAGCAGCGGCCCTAGTGAAAAATTCAAAAGAGGAAGTATGATGTTTAATGATTTCGAGCCTATAGGCGCAGTTGAGGATCAATCTTATGCAATAGCTTACGAATGGAGACTCAGAACGATCTGTGATGCTTTGGCTCGCGGTGTAGCAATTGAAAGATATGAAATGGTTTGTGGGATTTGAGACAGCATGGTCTCGTGATTCGAAGTCGCTGAGGATGAGTGCAGAGGGAGTATGTTATGTGTTGGAAGAAATCAATAATATCTTTAAGGCAATCAAGGATAAATTGGAAGAAGGTAGTTGAATGGCCATAGTTGAATTTGGCATATTGGTGTTGGCTGTCAGTTTCTTCAGCGGGATCGAGTAATGTAAGTGATTGTGATGGGCGTATCAGGCTTGTTAGCCGTCGCAATCGATGATATTCAGAAGCATTCTTCTGTTATGGCTTGTTGTGTGGAAGCAGATTCCGGAAGGGCTATGGTGGCTTAGACCACTACTTAGAGATTTGCATATTCTACGGTTATGAAAAATTCGCATGTGTGCTGCTATGGTACTCCGGAAGTGAGTTAAGTAGAAGGTTCTTATACGATGAAGTGTTAAAATGTTAATGCTAAAATCGTGTTCTATCGTATGTTGGCACATTGGGTGCAGTGAGTAGCATGGAAATTCGAAGTGAGGATCAAGGGTGCGGCTTGGTGCTGGTAAGGATATCACGAGCTCGGATGAGCAGGGAAGGAGCTTCGGTGTTTGAAGTAAGTCGGCATTGTCTTCAGCGTCACCTGAGATTGGTGTTCTGTAAAGAGGGCTTGTATCATGGTTAATGATTCTTGATTGCTTTTCAGCGTTAGTGCGGTCGGTGGGTTGGAGGTAAGACCAAGTAAATTGTTATGGTAGATTGTGGGGGAGTGTCCCACAGGAAGGTTTCATAAATGTGGCACGTAGTCACTTGATTGATTTAAGATCTAGACTAAGTATGGAAATTCGGGATGATATGGATAAGTTGAGAATATGTGCCTGGGGGGCACTCGGATTCTGAGTTGTGGACTACGGATGAGTACTCTGGTTATGATGGTTGTCCTTGTGTGTTATGAGAAGAGGAAAATTCGTATAGACCCTTGAAAGGTTATTGGCTTAGTTGGTTTGATTAGGATCGACTTGAGGTCGGTGGATGGATGTAAATGAGATTTTGGGCCCTGTGTCAGGCCACTTGTGTTCATTTCAGCAATGCGCTCCTTATGTGGGAGCAGTCAGGGTGTTATTTCATTGGCAGATATATTTCATGAAGTGATGCGTTGCGCCGTGCGAGTTGTGAGACGGCTTGAGAAATTGCTTATGCGTTGAGAATCCGTCTAGAAATGATGTATTATGAGCAAGATGGCTCTTGAGATTCAGTTTGTATATCGCACCCCAGTTGTGCTTGAGTTTGGTAGCTTATGATGCTATATGTTCCCTCAGGGATGGTATTATGCACTTAGCATGTTTATGACCGATATTCGGTATTGTGGTTGTAATGAGCAAATTTCACTCGGTGGGCAATCTCCTTATGGGAGATCTATGATATTTGAGTCGGGTGGTACACCGCAACAGTGTGATGTTGAGCACAGTTCCCCATATCTGTTTATTTTGTGTCTGTTTCCTATCTTCTGAAGGAAGCTCATATTAGTTGTGCGCCCGCGTCGCATGCTTGATTCGCGAGCGGGGTAGTTGAAAATCCTTTTCAGAGTTCATTTTCC
>NW_017701458.1:0-1927 GCF_001879085.1 Nicotiana attenuata | reverse complement strand
AAACAAATTACAATTTTTTTTTTTTGTAGTGATTTTTGTATTTTTGTAAAACCCTATTACTAATTAATCTAAAAATGTAAAATTAAATCCTAAATGCAAATGCAATGCGTATTTTTGTATTTTTTATGAATTATGTTAAATTAAAAATGCACACAGAAATGCAAATAAAAATGGAAATCATGTAATTAAATCCTAAAAATCAAATAATTAAAAGAAAATTCCTAAATCTAAGAATTCTGTAGGAGTAGTTCGTGCAAGGCAAAAATCACATGCTCACAGCTGCTCCTCTTTGCTCGGAGACACAAAGGGTTTTCGGGCAAAGCTAAATGAGCAATTATGAGGGATTTTTGCCCGCTTGGCACTCCATGAGAAGCATTTTTTTGAAAAAGGTCTGACCGAACCTTGCTTCAGAGGTTGCCCACATATCCTTGGCTATAAAAGAATCAGGTCAGTGTAGTTCTAGAAGTTTTGGTAGCTGGGACTACCGGGAGCTGTGATTTCACTGCTGTTGCTGCTGCTACTGCTTGCTGACCTCCTTATTACACCGAAAAGGAAAATCAAAGCTAAGCTAGCTATGCCTATCAACTACGAGTTACAAGATTCCTATCTATAAATCTCTTGAAGCTTGATCTTGAGTCTTAGCTGATTTTGCTGTGGACCCCGATCTGAATCCTTATGCTCGCAAGCTGTAGGTGCTGGTTCTTTCTTCAGCATTTGATCAAAGCGGGACAGGCGAAGCTTGTGACTTCAATCAAATTCTGAGCAGTCTGCATCTTTGTCTACTTCAGCATTTTGAATTCACTTCTTTTTGTTATTTTCTTCTTTTCTTTATTTTGGATTGAGACTCATCTTTTGGTCATCTCGAATCTTGTGCCTTGAGGTAAAACCTGTTCGGACACCAAAACAAACAAACGAACGAAATTTTTCTGCCCCAGTTTTCACTAGGAAAATTACGTGAGTTATTTGGTGGCAAAAAGTTTTTTTTTTAATAGAACAAGAATTGTGTCTGTCTAGGATGGAAAAGATTAGGGAGTGGAGCCCTATATCTGAAATGTCAACTCAGGGATTGGAGCCCTAATGTTGGCGAAAAAGACGACTAGGGAATGGAGGCCCTATGTCATAAAAAGGCACAACTCAGGGATTGGAGCCCTAATGTTGGCAAAAGGCGACTAGGGAATGGAGGCCCTATGTCTAAAAAGGCACAACTCAGGGATTGGAGCCATAATGTTGGCAAAAGGCGACTAGGGAATGGAGGCCCTATGTTTAAAAGGGCACAACTCAGGGATTGGAGCCCTAATGTTGGCAAAAGGCGACTAGGGAATGGAGGCCCTATGTCTAAAAAGGCACAACTCAGGGATTGGAGCCCTAATGTTGGAAAAAAGCGACTATGGAATGGAGGCCCTATGTCTAAAAAGGCTCAACTCAGGGATTGGAGCCCTAATGTTGGCAAAAGGCGACTAGGGAATGGAGGCCCTATGTCCAAAAAGGCACAACTCAGGGATTGGAGTGACAAAAGGCGACTAGGGAATGGAGTCCCTATGTCTAAAAAGACTCAACTCATGGATTGGAGCCCTAATGTTGGCAAAAGGCGACTAGGGAATGGAGGCCCTATGTCTAAAAGGCACAACTCTGGGATTGGGGCCCTAATGTTTGCAAAAGGCGACTAGGGGATGGAGGCCCTATGTCTAAAGAGGCACAACTCAGGGATTGGAGCCCTAATGTTGGCAAAAGGCGACTAGGGAATGGAGGCCTTATGTCTAAAAGGCACAACTCAGGGATTGGAGCCCTAATGTTGGCAAAAGACGACTAGGGAATGGAGGCCCTATGTCTAAAAAGGCACAACTCAGGGATTGGAGCCCTAATGTTGGCAAAAGGTGACTAGGGAATGGAGGCCCTATCTTTAAAAAGGCACAACTAGGGGATTGGA
>NW_017701457.1:0-1928 GCF_001879085.1 Nicotiana attenuata | reverse complement strand
ATACTGCATCAGGTATGTCCAAAAGTGTCACCAGTGTCAGGTACATGCAGATATGATACGGGTACCACCAAATGAGCTCAATGCAACAAGTGCACCTTGGCCTTTTGCCGCTTGGGGAATGGATGTCATCGTTCCAATCGAACCCCCCGCTTCAAACGGGCACAGGTTCATTTTAGTGGCCATAGACTACTTCACAAAATGGGTTGAGGATGCATCTTACAAGGTTGTAACCAAGAAAGTCGTCGCAGATTTTGTTAGGGATCGTATTGTTTGCCGATTCAGGGTACCCAAATCCATCATTACCGATAATGCAGCCAACCTCAACAGCAATTTAATGAAAGGTATGTGTGAAACCTTAAAAATCAAGCATAAAAATTCTGCAGCATACAGACCTGAAATGAATGGAGCCGTGGAGGCCGCAAACAAGAATATCAAGAAAATATTGAAGAAAATGGTAGACAACCACAAGCAATGGCATGGGAAATTACCATTTTCCTTATTTGGGTATCGTACCAAAGTTCGCACATCAACCAGAGCAACTCCCTACATGTTGGTCTACCGTACTGAAGCTGTCACTCCCGGCAAAGTAAAAACCCCTTCTTTGAGAATTATACAAGAAGCAGAACTCAGTGATGCAGAATGGATACGGAGTCGCTATGAACAATTGGATCTTATTGACGGGAAAAGAATGAATGCGGTCTGCCATGGTCAACTTTATCAGAACAGAATGTCCAAAGCTTTCAACAAAAGGGCCAAACCGAGACAGTTCACACCGGGGTAGTTGGTGCTGAAGCGGATCTTCCCGCATCAAGATGAAGCGAAAGGGAAATTTTCACCTAATTGGAAGGGGCTCTACATGGTTCACATGGTACTAACAGGAGGAGCACTCACACTCGTAGAAATGGACGGAGAAGTTTGGCCAAAGCCTATTAATTCGAACGCAGTCAAGAGATACTATATTTAAGAGGGGATACGTAGGCAGCCCTGTGGATTCGGTCACATCTCAATAAAATTTTCATTTTCCCCACAACCAGTAACTGGTCATCATTTTTTTACTCGATAACTTTTTCATCCTTCCCAAGTAAAGGGGGGCAGTTGTTAATACCCAATTTTTCCCACATAATTTCAAATATATATACATATACTTCCAAAATAGTGCATATGCATCATCATTTGATTTATAAGCATACACAAATATTTTTCATAATTTTTAAGGGCTTTAAATCAATTTATCTCTGCATTTTTATTATATAAATGTCCAATAATTACCCTATAAATTATTTTTATGATGAATTAATCATCCAAAATTATCATTTATACCAGCATAATTTTTTTAAATATTTTTAGTGCATTTTTTATAATTACACTTGCATTTTTAAGGCTAAATTGCATATATTTGCAATAATAGCCCATATTAATGTATGATTACCGACCCATATGATCTTTGGAGAAAGATGCAAGCAAGGGAGTACTCTGTAGTGGACCATTTGAACAAAACCCCTGCTCAAATTTCCATTCTATCGCTACTGCAAAATTCTGAAGCGCATAGGAATGCATTAATGGAAATATTGAACGAGGCTTATGTACCCAACAACATTACTAGTGGAGAGATGGCCAACTTGGTAGGGCAAGGCTTATGTACCCAACAACATTACTAGTGGAGAGATGGCCAACTTGGTAGGGCAAGTACTGGAGAGCCACAAGATCACTTTTCACGAAGACGAACTGCCACCTGAAGGGTTGAGTCACAATAGGGCACTGCACATCACATTACAATTTGAGGATAAATTCATTGCTAGGGTCCTGATAAATGGGGGTTCAAGCCTCAAAATTTGTCCATTGACTACTTTGAAGAGGTTAGGTAAAGGCTTGCATGAGATACGAGCAGGAACTATGAATATGAAAGCATTCGATGGGTCTCAAAGGCC
>NW_017701456.1:0-1928 GCF_001879085.1 Nicotiana attenuata | reverse complement strand
GAGGCTGCCAGAGGCCGTGGAGGCGGTCGTGGTCGTGGCAGGGGTAGAGTAACCGGGGCAACACCTGTTAATCCGATAATTGCCCCAGTTCAGAATCAGGTTCCAGCTGTGGAGACCCCAACTGCACTTGCTCAGGCACCAGCTGTGCCTATTGTGATTCCGGGTCTTCAGGAGACTTTGGCACAGATCTTGACGGTCTGTACCCAGCTGCCACCGGCTGGACTGGTGGTGCCTCCGGTGTGTGCAATCCTTGAACAACCTGCTCGGGTATGCGGGCGGCGGGAGTTTGAGTGCCTCCCCGGCCCGAGAAATGGCTGCGATAGTAGAAACTACGACCGCTTGGGCAAAACTAGTGCACACGGTCAAGATCTGAGCCAAGGTCTCTTGAAGACCCAGAATGACAATAGGCACAACCGGTGCCTGAGCTAGTGCTGCTGGGGCATCCACAACTGGGATCTGATCGTGAACTGGGGCTGTTGGTATATCTGCAGGTGATGCCCTAGCTACTGTGCGGGCTACACCCCTGCCCCTAACACGGCCTCGACCGCATCCTCGGCCTCTAGTGGCCCTAGCTGGTGGTACTGGTGGTCATCCATCCTGACCGGTAGTGCGTGTCCTCATCATCTGTGAGAGAATAGAATGATTGAAGTTTAGTACTAGCATCAATAGATTCGCACGACAGGAATTCAAGAATAAGAAGTTTTTATAAAGGTTCTGCAGCCTCCCGAGGATAAATACAGACGTCTCCATGTCGATCTGCGAGACTCTACTAAACCTGCTAATGACTCGTAAGACCTATGTAACTTAGGCTCTGATACCAACTTGTCACGACCCTAAAACGGACCCGATCATGATGGCGCCTATCGTGAAACTAGGCCAGCCGACACAAACCCCCAAAACTAATCCAACAATTATAATAAGTCATTTAAAAGTCATTAATAAGCTGAAAACCAAAATGTAAGATAGCATAGAACAACGCGGAAACAAAACAGATCCCGACATCGGGGTGTCACCAGTCATGAGCAACTACAACTCGTATAGTAATAAGATAAAGGCAACATAGTCTGATAGAAATGCTAATACAAGACTAAAAGAGATAGGAAGGAGAAGCACTGGGTTGCGAACACCAAGCAACTACCTAGTCAACTTCGAAAGCCTGCTGGAAGACAATCAGCACTCGCTAGCGTTACCCGGGACTCCTGGATCTGCACACAAGGTGCAGGGAGTAATGTGAGTACGCCAACTCAGTAAGTAATAAAAGTAAAGGCAGCTGAGCAGTAAGAAAACACGCAAACCACAGCATAATACTACAGCAAAACAGTATAAGTCCAGAACAATGCAGTAAAGTAGTAAAACTCGTAAAACATCTCAGTTCAGTAAAACATTTTTAAAACACCTTTCAATAGTTTCAAACGAGTGATGGAAGCAGTGCGTAAAAGTATAGAAACGTAAAACAGCCCCTTGGGCAAAAACATGTACCACAACCGCCCCTCGGGCAAAATATCAATAGAACCAGCCCCTCGGGCTATCTCACAGTCACTCGTATTGGCCCCTCGGGCAATAACATGAAACAACAACAGCCCCTCGGGCAATATCACATCTCACACTGGGTACCCGTGCTCACTGGGGGTGTACAGACTCCGGAAGGGCTCCTTACAGCCCAAGCGCTATAACAAGCCATCTCATGGCATAATCAACAGGCCCTCGGCCAATAACAATCACAAGCCACCTCGTGGCATAATAAAACCAAGGCCCTCGGGCCTCTCATATACTCACAAATCAGTACCACATGCTGTGGCGTGGAGCTCGATCCCATAACATCCTCACAACACAGGCCCTCGGCCTTACTCAGTCAAAACTCACTCAAGCCCTCGGGCTGACANGTAAAACAAGTAACTCGACTCAAAATACTCAACTTTATGAAAATC
>NW_017701455.1:0-1928 GCF_001879085.1 Nicotiana attenuata | reverse complement strand
ACATCTTGACATAGTTGTCTTTTCAAAGGTTAATTGCTTTTTTTAGAATATTCAACCCACACTTTTAAATGCAATGCCAAAGAAAAAATGGAACGATAGTTAAAGTACCTACTAAACTTAAGTAAAAAGGGAACGATGGTTAAAGTTCCTACTAAACTTAAGTACACATGCAATCTTTTATTTTTTTAAGGAATTTTTCGCTCTTGATCTTTTTTACGTTTCTACTAAACTTAAGTACACATGCAATCTTTTATTTTTATAAAGAATTTTTCGCTCTTGATCTTTTTTACGTTCCTACTAAACTTAAGTACACATGCAATCCTTTATTTTTACAAGAAATTTTTTCGCTCTTGATCTTCTTTACTTTGGTCAAATTTTTTTTTCTTTTTTCAAATAAGCCAATCACCCAGGTTTTCATCTCCTGTGGTGTTGGGGGGTTTGGCTCGGATCCCTACCTCGTCGAATATAATAACAAAAAGGTACAACCGAGGGGGACATAAACCTTACCTCAATGGTGTCATTCTTACACTGTAAAGAAGGGTGTTTGGGCAAAAATACAATTAGTAGACCCCTTCTTCCTATTATATACAACTTAACTAACATAAAAGTTAGACTTTTCATATCTAATTCTAAATGATGGTACTTGCCATTTATCCATAAAGAAAGGACCTTTGGCTTCTTTGGGAATTTGCTGGAAATTCGTGTGGATGATCCCTTCTGCTGAAGCTATGGCATTCTTTGCAAAACAGTCTGCAACCTGATTTGCCTCACGATAACAGTGACTGATAGAAGCATTAGCACGTTCTAAGATCTCAACGGTATCTTCAATCTCCTTCCTTAGAGTGTAGTTGTGCAAAGTTCTATTTTGAAGCATGTTGTGAATCACCAAAGAATCAATTTCCACCATGAAGCTGTTGATTCTATTGTTGACACACCACTCGCACCCAAATTTAATCGCCCTCAACTCCGCGACATTGCTGCTACCATAGATGATAGGGATTGAGAAAGCCATGATAAATTCTCCATTATCGTTCCTGAGAACTCCTCCTATCCCTACTTTGCCGCTTTGTTTGTTGAAACTCCCATTAGTGTTAAGCTTCAGTTTTCCTTGCTGGGGCTTTTCCCATAATACACATCTCCAAATTGGATTAGGTTTGAGTCTCTCGAATACCTCACAGTTCCTATACCAATTATTATGAGTGAGAATAGAGGGAAACTTCCTGTTCATTGTAGCATTGATGTTCCAGAGAATTTGGGATTTCATCTTGTATTGATTGAACTTTTTACTATCCCCAAATTTGCACGATGTATAGCTTCTACAGATTTCCCAGCAAACAAAGATTGGCATAATATGTAAAATCATCTTATGTACTAAATTCTTTGGTTTCCTCTGCCACCATTGGGTGAGGACACCATTAATGGAACCAGAGATATGTTGGATTCCCAGAGGATTTTCAAAGAACTTCCATAAGCTAATAGCAGCTTCACTATCAAAGAAAACATGCTGTATATTTTCGCATTGGGGGATGCTACAACAATTGCATTTTGAAACTGGTTGATTGCCAAACCTCCTGATGGTGTCATCAAAAGGAAGCTTTCTCTGAATCATTCTCCAAATGAGAAAGGACATTTTGAAGGGGATACTGTTGTGCCAAACTTTACCAAGAAAAGGATTTCTCTGTTTAGTGGTTCGAACCATGTGCCAAGCAGTGGTATAAGAGTAATGACCATCCTCGGTGAGTCTCCAAGTAGCATAGTCCTTTTGATCCTGTCTACCTCTTGGGATACCACTGATATGTTGAGCAATTTCAACCGAAAGGACTCTTTCCAATTTATTAAAATCCCAACTCTCACCTATGAAGAATTCCGCAACTAAATTTCCCAGAAGTTCTAGAATGATTGACTATTTTAGCGAGTGGTATTGATAA
>NW_017701454.1:0-1928 GCF_001879085.1 Nicotiana attenuata | reverse complement strand
AAGCTTAATCCAGCAAAGTGTGCGGTTGGAGTCCCGTCGGGGAAGTTGTTGGGATTTGTGGTGAGTCGGCGTGGTATTGAATTAGACCCATCTAAGATTAAAGCCATCCAGGAGCTACCGCCACCAAGGAACAAGAAAGATGTGATGAGTTTGCTTGGCAGGTTGAATTACATCAGCAGGTTCATTGCCCAGCTTACAACTACTTGTGAGCCCATTTTCAAGCTGCTAAAGAAAGATGCTGCGGTCAGATGGACAGACGAATGTCAAGCAGCATTTGACAAGATTAAGAAGTATTTGGCTAGTCCACCTGTGTTGGTCCCGCCAGAGCCAGGAAGGCCTTTGATCCTTTACTTGACTGTGTTGGACAATTCTTTTGGTTGTGTACTGGGGCAGCATGACATCACAGGAAGGAAAGAGCAGGCGATTTACTACCTCAGCAAGAAGTTCACATCATATGAGGTAAAATACACTCAACTCGAGAGGACGTGTTGTGCTTTAACCTGGGTAGCGCAAAAGTTGAAACATTACTTGTCAGCATATACTACCTATCTCATCTCTCGGTTGGACCCATTGAAGTATATATTTCAAAAGCCCATGCCCACAGGGAGGCTAGCGAAATGGCAAATCTTGCTTACGGAATTTGATATTGTCTACGTGACTCGGACTGCAATGAAAGCACAAGCGTTGGCTGATCATCTAGCTGAGAATCCCGTTGATGATGAATATGAGCCTTTGAAAACATACTTCCCGGACGAGGAGATAATGCATGTTGAAGAATTAGGACATGTCGAGAAGCTTGGATGGAAACTTTTCTTTGATGGAGCTGCCAATGCCAAAGGTGTCGGAATAGGAGCAGTACTGATTTCTGAGACAGGGCAACATTACCCCGTCACTGCTCAACTTCGTTTCTATTGCACCAATAACATGGCTAAGTACGAAGCATGTATCTTGGGATTGAGGTTGGCTATAGACATGGGTGTCCAGGAAATCTTGGTCATGGGTGACTCGGACCTTCTTGTACACCAGATTCAGGGAGAGTGGGAGACACGAGATTCGAAGCTCATACCATACCGGCAGTGTTTACATGAACTTCGTCAACGGTTTTAATCAATAGATTTCAAACACATTTCAAGGTTGCACAATGAGGTTGCCGACGCTTTGGCCACTTTGGCATCAATGTTGCATCATCCGGACAAGGCTTACGTGGATCCGTTACAGATTCAGGTTCGAGATCAGCATGCCTATTGTAATATGGTGGAGGAAGAGTTTGATGGTGAGCCATGGTTCCATGATATAAAAGAATATCTCCGGATGGGAGTATACCCGACGCAAGCTACAGGGGATCAAAAGAGAGCAATTCGACGCTTGTCAAGCGGATTTTTCTTCAGTGGAGGAGTATTGTACAAGAGAACTCCAGATCTTGGTTTATTGAGATGCATAGATTCCAGACAGGCTACAGTTATCATGGCTGACGTACATGCGGGAGTTTGTGGACCTCATATGAGTGGATATATATTGGCAAAGAAGATCCTTCGAGCAGGTTATTATTGGCTTACTATGGAACGGGATTGCATCAGCTTCGTGCGCAAATGTCATCAATGTCAGATACACGGAGATTTAATTCATTCTCCACCATCTGAATTACATAAAATGTCAGCACCATGGCCGTTTGTTGCCTGGGGAATGGCTGTTATTGGTCCGATTGAGCCAGCAGCCTCAAACGGGCATAGATTCATTTTGGTAGCTATTGATTATTTCACTAAATGGGTGGAGGCAAAAACCTTCAAATCCGTGACTAAGAAGGCAGTTGTCGATTTCGTGCATTCAAATATCATATGCCGGTTTGGGATCCCGAAGGTAATCATCACAGATAATGGTGCCAATCTCAATAGTCATTTGATGGCCGAGACATGTCAGCAGTTTAAGAT
>NW_017701453.1:0-1928 GCF_001879085.1 Nicotiana attenuata | reverse complement strand
AAGAAGGATGCAGCATAACTCTGAATTTGGGAAGGCGTTGCCGCGCATTTGATTGATGTCCATGTCACACCTCCTTTTTCGCTACTACACCCCGTGAAGGGTATAATAAAAGGAGTTTTTCCAATTAAAGGACAATCGAAACGGGATTCGTTTATTAAAAGATTCAGAGTCGCCACTTGGGAGATTTATGGTGTCCCAAGTCACCGGTTTGAATCCCGAATTGAGGAAAGGGTTTGACTCTGTATTACAGTCGCGAACCAGAAATTCGAGTAAGGAATTCTGTTAACCCGGGAAAAGGGGTTAGGCACTCCCGAGTTCCGTGGTTCTAGCACGGTCGCTCAACTGCTATATTTGGCTAAAATCTGATTTTAATACATGTTAAACCTATAGTGCAATTTTAGAATGATTTACCGCTTTTAATCATTTTCAAGAAAGTGAACGTCGTTTAAGAACATATTTTTGGATCATGTCACATGAAATGCACGCGGAACCTCGACACATTCCTATTCAACGTTTTGGGATTTGGATTTGGGTTGCATAAAATGCACACCCGTATTTAAGAAGGTAAATTTATTAAAAAGCGCGCCTAAAGTGGCTAGCGTGTTATTATCTTTGCGGGAGGCCGTGAAATTCACTAAACGGCCCGCCCGAATTCTAAATATTTTGATATAAGCATCTAATGAGGGCCCCGCGATTTATATATTTTTGTTTGGCGAGGCTCATCTCACTTTATTATTTAAAGGCCAACCTAAAGCCAACTACGATTTTCTATTTATTTTGTCTCTAAAGGGCCTAATTAATTTACACTTATAAATCCGGGCTTCGAGTTCAAGTCCGAGTTCAAACAAAAGGGAGGATCCTCTTAATTTGAACCCGCTACCTAACTCGAAAACCTAGATTCATATTGCAAATTAATTCCCGTACTCCTAATATAATTTTTAAAGGGTTTTGGCTCTTAACAATTTTGGGCCCTGAAAGCTTGGCCCAAGTCTGTAACATGAAGCTGTCCAGACGGCTGGGCTGGGGTGCAAGCCCGTTTTGGAAAACCTTCTCCTTAGTGGACTGCCCAGCTGTGGGCTTTTGTGCAGGCCCAACTGAAATATAGCCTGACTTGATGTACTTGAAATTACTCTTATATTTGGGCCTCTGACCGGTTTAGCACACAATATTTGGACAGTTTTACCATGGGCCCAATGATAATGCAATAGACTTTTTAAAATCTTTCCTGAATTTAGCATAAGAAAATAAAACAAAATACAATCTAATTTGACTTTTGCTCATATGAAATTTGTGAAGAACGATGTGAAGCTCATTTTGATGTTTTATGCATGTTTCGAAGTCAATTCAAGCACTGAAATGGGCAGAAGCTACGAAATGGCAGAACACTAAGAAAGGGGGACTTAAAGCTAAATATGTCTACTTGAGAATTCATACACTTGATTCATCAGTATTTAACCAATACTGTGTGTATGTCAATTTCCAAACAACAAGTCATTCCATGCATGCATATCATTGTTGTGCTGAAAACAAACACTATATCAAACTACATACTACTATGATAAACTATTGTTGTTTTTATTCTTAGAGGTTCTAAAAAAAGTTTTGACAGTAACGATATGGAGGAATGCAAATCACGAATTCAACAGTCCACAACAGTATTACAATTCAAACAGTCCATATAGTTCTACCCAGTACAAATAGTCCTAATAGACAAGTACTTGTGCGAGGGAATACTTCAGCTAAGTATTGAAACCAGTAATGATTATAGGCGAATTTATGTGAAAAACACACACTTCTTCATCATTTAGTTCCAAGGTGATTCATACAGATTGATTCAAACTTCCAGATCGTCTAGGTCGAGAAGTGTACCTGGGTTACAATAAAATAAAGGAGAAGAGGAAGGTCAGCAACAATTTGATGAACCAAAA
>NW_017701452.1:0-1929 GCF_001879085.1 Nicotiana attenuata | reverse complement strand
TGTTGCATCTGGATTTTGCACGACGATGTCGCCTGCATCAATAAGCTTTTGAATTGCATTCTTCAGATTCCAACATTTCTCTATGTCGTGCCCCAGGGCACCTGAGCAATATGCGCACTTTTGAGAAGGATCAAACTTCTTTGGGAGAGGGTTCGACATTTTTATCTGAATCGGCTTCAACATGTCCAATGTCCTTAGCCTCTGGAACAGACTGGCATATGATTCTCCCAATGGAGTGAAGGTCTTCTTCTTCCGTAACCTCTCATTCTTAAACACTGGATTGGGTTGAAAACCTGATCTGGGGTGTTTTTGGTAAGCTTGCGGGGGTACATGGGCATTTTGAGGAGCTGGGTACTGAGAATATGATGTGCGACTTTGGGATTTCTGTGGAGAGAAGTAGCATCGAGGAAGGTCATCTAATGCGCAAGGATAACCACAGGGACGATGTCGAGGCCGGAAGTGTTGATCAGGAAAACCTATCGGATCGTCTTTTCTGTTCCTCTTTCTTCCAAACAAGCTTACTGGTACGTTCTGACTGGCTTCCAAACGACTCACGATTTTGCCTGACTTGATTCCTTCTTCCACTAGCTCCCCCATTTTTAACACATCATTGAAAGGCTTACCTAGGGCCGGGATCAAATGACTGTAGTAGGTGGGTCCCTGGGTCTGTAGAAAAAGCTTAACCATTTCTTCTTCGCTGATCGGGGGACTGACTCGAGCAACCTGCTCCCTCCATCTGAGCCCAAACTCATTAAAGCTTTCCTCCGGCCTCTTTTCCATCTTAGATAGCAAGGTGCGGTCTGGGGTAACACTTGATTTGCATTGAAAGTATCGGACAAAGTCTTGAGCCATGTCACCCAATGTAAGCCAACCATCGACATTTTGACGACCATGCCAATCCAAAGCTGCCCCAGTTAGGCTTTTACTGAAATATGCCATCATCACGTCATCTTTCTCTCCAACAATCCTCATTTCGTTGCAATAGGTCCTCAGGTGGGCTACCGGTTCTCCACGCCCATCGTACAAGTTAAAGTTTGGTACTTTGAATCCTGTGGGCAGGCGGGTGTCATGTGACACAATCGGTCCTTTGCAAGTCATGCTACCCTGGCCTTCCACTCTTCGCTTGTCCCTTAAGGACAGTTCTGTGCTTGTCAATTTCCTGGGTACCTCTTCCCGCCCTGCTCTTCCCGTAACCCTTTCATTTCCACCATGAATCTGCTCATCCCGGGAGCTCTTCTTGTATGGATCAAGGACCTTGTGGGCAACCTCTGAAGGGTGAAATCGGGCATTACGTGCGTTGAGTGGATGTTCATTGTCTGGGGTGACGGATATGACAGGAGGGCAATATTGGGGAGAAGTAATTGAAGGATGAGCGATGGAGCTACTAGGGTAGTTGGGGCGAGCGTGATAAGCGGGTGTATCTGGAGAATATGGAGGATCATCCGGCATTGTGTTGGGAGTTTGGGTAGCGTCCGTGAAAATTGGTGGTGGTGGGGGTGGCGCCTTTCCAGTCATCCAGGCTTCATACATGTTTGTCATGTGTTGTCTCAGCATCCGCACCTCTTCAACCAACCCATTATCCCGTTCCACCAACTGTTGTCGAACATCGGTATCAAGCAACTCGGTTCTGTTGTTCTCTGCCATTGCCCTTTGCCTTTGTGTTGCAGGGAAAAGTTACTTTTAAAACCATAAACCAACCACCTGTCTGAAATGATATGGCAAAATGAAACCATCACGTTAGCGTTAGGGCATTTAACACATTGGTAACAGCTTTTGATCGGGCGCATACGTCATCCCGGCTTTTCCTTATTTCCAATTGCAAACTTTTCTTCCTTTGTTTTTCTTCTTTTTCCCCCTTTTTTTTCACTCTTGCTTTGTCCTCTCTCGTTCCTATTTACCTTCCTTTCTTGACGTTTTGTTTTTTCCGCT
>NW_017701451.1:0-1929 GCF_001879085.1 Nicotiana attenuata | reverse complement strand
ATTCCCCCCTCTCTTAGTTTTAGTCTCTCTAAATAAGGGTCGGGTCAAAAACCTGTCTAGTCATTCTTTGTCTGAAAACTCTTCGTGTTTCCAGTCAAAGAGGAGCAGCTGTAGACATGTGATTTTTGACCCTCCCCAAGATTTTTTATATTTTAGCATGTAAATATTTAATTTAGGCCTAATATAGCTATTTCAACTATTTTTGACTTATTTACTTTATTTTCGTTAAAAAAAAGGAAAATTACAAAAATATTTTAGTTTACGTATCTTTCGTAAATTTAAATAAAAAAATATATATACAAAAATAGTACCTTATCTTTATTTTTATATAATCTTGAAAAAAATACAAAAATAGTTTTATGTTTTATAGTTTAGTTCAATTAATTAAAATTAATTTTATATTTTTATATTTTTGTACATAATTTTAGAAGGAGAAATTAGTTTTAGGTTGGTTTATCCCGTCTTTATAAATCTTGTAGTTAATTTTTTCTAACCTTTGGCCCAATTCCCTAGCCCATAATTCCTAGGCCCATACCCCTAACCTAATCCCTACCCCTATATATACTATCTAACACCTAAAATAAAACTACACCCTAACAATCCCAATCAGCGGCAATTCTCAAAACAAGACGCCTTCCCCGTTATCGATCGCCTTCAGCAAAAACAAATGAGAGAACTCTAACGCCTAATGAGCTGAAAACATACAAAAATACAAAGATCTAGAGAAAAAATGCAGCGCCAACTCCTCCAGCCCTAGTTTCTGAAGAACGACCCTTCTCCTCTTCAAACCAACCAGCTTCCAGCAGCCTCACGCCCACCCCACTACACATACCCACAGTCGACAAACAAAAATGAAGGAGATCGAAGACTTTCAATTTCTGTTCTCAAATTATGGAATCTGATTTAGTGGTGGTCGTGTTTGAGTTTTGAGTTCGCCGAAGGTCGTAATCTGAGGTTGTCTAATAGATTCGAGGTTGCCGGAGGCGTCGAGGTACTGTCCGTTGGTTTTCGGTCGAAGTTGCTGTTCTTCCGGTGAGGTCTTCGAAGTTCCATTTGTTTTGGTGTATTTCATTTTTTGCTGCATGAATATGCTTTGTAATTAATGTTTTTGGTCTGTTTGGAAACATTTTTGAAAATATGTGAAAAGTTTGAAGCTTTAATGGAAAAATAGCTCACAAAAATGAGTAAAATTTAAATCTTTACTAGAAGTTTGGTTTTTTTTTTATTGATTATTGAGTAGGTGGAATTTCAATAACTTTGATTAGAGGTATTAGTTTTGAGATAAAAGTAAAGACTTTTTAGGGGCCATATCATTTTTTTGAGCTTTTGGAATACGGCCAAATCCATTAGGAATAAACATATTGCATCCTTTTACTGATTGCTTGTTGCGAAAATATGTAACTTTACAATTCATATATTTATGTGACTTTTCTTAGGGTTCATCAGTAGAGATTAGTAGAAGCACTTAGCATTCTATTATCAACATAGCCTCACTCCCCGTACTGTTGGTGATTTGCACTATTTTACTGGTTAGCGTGATTGTGTATACGTCCGCGTAACACAACTACGTTTCTAAAAAAAAAATCGGAGTATGCGTTCGCGCAACTTCGGCCCAAACATTCTTAATAAAAATAAAGCGTCATTAATTGTGGACACGTTCGTGTGACATGATTTTTGACGCGCCAAACAAATGGGTATACGTACGCGTAACCCGTTTCAAGATAATTTTCTAATTAAAAGCGGTGAAAGAAACAAATGTACATAGGTTTAAAATCAGTAATTAAACAATTTTCGTAAGGTCCAAGTATATCAAAAGCGAACCGTGCTAGAACCACGGAGCTCGGGAGTGCCTAACACCTTCTCCCGGGTTAACAGAATTCCTTACCCGGATTTCTGGTTCGCAGACTATAATAACAGAGTCATTCTTTT
>NW_017701450.1:0-1929 GCF_001879085.1 Nicotiana attenuata | reverse complement strand
TTCAACCCATTTGGAGAAGTAGTCAGTAACCAAAAGAATAAATTGAGCCTTACCTGGAGCTCGAGGAAGCGGGCCCACTATGTCCATTCCCCACTTCATGAAAGGCCATGGGGAGATGACCGAATGCAGCAGCTCAGCAGGCTGATGGATGAATGGCGCATGCCTTTGACACCTGTCGCATCTTCGTACAAATTCCCTTACGTCCTGTTCCATGTTGACCCAATAGTATCCAGCTCGAATTATTTTTCGGACCAACGCATCCGCGCCCGAATGGTTGCCACATGACCCTTCGTGGATTTCCCTCAATACGTACTCTGTGTCTCCGGGGCCAAGGCATATGGCGAGTGGTCCTCCGAAGGTTCTTTTATATAAGACTCCGTCCTCGGCCAAACAAAAACGGGCCGCTTTTGTTCTCAATGCCCTTGATTCTTTGGGGTCCTGTGGGAGTTTTCCTGTTTTTAGATAGTCCACATACCTGTTTCTCCAGTCCCAAGTAAGGCTAGTTGAGTTGACCTCGGCGTGCCCTTCTTCTACGACCGACCTCATTAGCTGTACCACCTTTTCGGACTCGAGCTCGTCGTCCTCGACTGTCGAGCCCAGATTGGCGAGGGCATCGGCCTCGCTGTTTTGATCTCGGGGTATGTGTTGGAGAGTCCATTCTTTGAATTTGTGCAGGGTGTTTTGGAGTTTGTCGACATATCGTTGCATCCGGCTCTCCCTGGCCTCGAACGTTTTGTTCGTCTGGTTTACCACAAGAAGAGAATCGCACTTGGCTTCGATCACTTCGGCGCCGAGGCTCCTGGCTAATTCTAAACCTGCAATCATAGCCTCATACTCGGCTTCATTGTTAGTTAACCTCCTTGTCCGTATAGACTGCCTAATGACGGCCCCGGTAGGAGGTTTTAGTATGATCCCCAATCCCGACCCTTTTATGTTTGAAGCTCCGTCCGTGAACAATGTCCATACTCCGGACGGAGTTCCCGAGCTCAGCAGGAGCTCTTTTTCGGCCAGGGGAATAAGGGTTGGAGTGAAGTCGGCGATAAAATCAGCCAATACTTGCGACTTAATCGAGGTTCGAGGTCGATATTGGATATCGTACTCGCTAACCTCTATGGCCCACTTGGCCAGCCGGCCGGACAATTCGGGCTTATGCATGACATTTCTTAATGGGTATGTAGTTACAACATGTATGGGGTGACTTTGGAAGTATGGCTTCAATTTCCTTGAGGCACTAATTAGGGCTAATGCCAATTTTTCTAGGTGAGGATACTTCGTTTCCGCTTCCCCTAGCGTCCTACTTACGTAGTAGATGGGGAACTGGGTGCCCTGTTCTTCCCTAACTAGGACCACACTGACGGCTACTTCCGATACGGCCAAGTATAGGTATAGAGGCTCTCCGATTTTCGGAGTATGCAACAAAGGTGGATTAGAAAGGTACCTTTTGAGTTCCTCTAGGGCGTGCTGGCATTCTGGTCCCCACGTGAAATCATTCTTCTTCTTTAGAAGATTGAAAAATTGATGGCTCCTATCCGAGGATCGGGATATGAATCGGCCCAGAGCGGCTATGCGCCCGGTGAGCCGTTGGACGGCCTTTACGTTATCGACAATCTTTATGTCCTCGATTGCCTTAATCTTATCCGGATTGATCTCGATTCCCCTATTGGACACCATAAATCCCAGGAACTTTCCGGATCCGACCCCGAACGCGCATTTCTCCGGGTTCAGCTTCATGTTATATTGCTTTAATATAGCAAAAGTTTCCTGCAAATGGCTAAGATGTTCCTCTGCGCGCAGGGATTTAACTAACATATCATCAATATAAACTTCCATGGTTTTGCCTAATTGATTCTCGAACATCTTGTTAACTAGGCGTTGGTAGGTGGCCCCGGCGTTCTTTAGCCCGAAGGGCATCACGTTATAGCAGTAAGT
>NW_017701449.1:0-1929 GCF_001879085.1 Nicotiana attenuata | reverse complement strand
AAAGGTGGCTATTCTTGCAAAAACGGCCTTCCGGCGTCATTTTGGGGACATTCGGCTTATTTTTGTAAAACAAGAATGGCATCGCCCAATTTATTTGACAAAAAATTAAGATTTTGGTATTTTTGGCTATTTTTGCAAAAGGGGAGGTTGGACCCGATGAGGGTTGCCTACGTATCTCACATCCGGCGAGAATCAAACCGGCGTAGTTCGGGCAGATTTGCCAAAATCAAAACTATTTTGAACAACAATTTTTCTTTTCTATGTTTTCAAATACAAATCCGGCAGCATTTCGGTACTATTTGGGCACTGGTTTTTCACAACAAAAGGTTATCCTTACTGAGTCTTAACACTGCTATTTTCTCAATTTTCACTCATTTAGACAAGCCGGTCAACATGCAAAGCCGAGCAAATAAATGCACAAGTAGCACGTAAGATGCATCAGGATGGTCTTTTTCATTTCAGGTCACCTGTCCTAGACGGACCCAACCCCTGTGTTGAGTCCCCTAAGTCAAATGCACATGATGCAAACAAACGTTCCTACTAGGGATCCGGCATGAGGTTTTGTTCTTATAGGTTTGAACACTAGGTTTATTGGTCTAGACCGTGCTTACCCGAGCGGACAACTCGAGCCGAGGGGGAGGCAGCGTACCGGGGATACAGAAGCTCCGCCGGCTTAGCAACTTATCCAAACCTTGTTCTAAATGGGAAAAGACTCTAAACAGAAGAGAAGCTATACGAAGTGCACCCTTCTCCATGATGTAGAAGACTCAGAGAGAGGAAGGGATTCGTAACAGTTTATATATATAATTCAACAAATATCAAAGCGGTAAAACATTTAGCACATATAGCATGGAACATGGAGGAAAATCAGATAAGCCAAATATAACAGTTATTCTAAGCTCGAATTCTTGAACCCTGAATCGGAATTCTGGGTTCGTATCCCCAGCAGAGTCTCCAGAGCTGTCACACCTCTTTTTTTACACACCTACCCCGAAGGATAAATGTATAAGGGAGTTTTTCCATTTAAAGTGACATTATTCGAAATGGGATTATTTATTCGATTTTTAGAGTCGCCACTTGGGATAGGTTTGGCTTTTGGTGTCCCAAGTCACTGGTTTATCTTGAATCCCAAATCGAGGAAATTTTGACTTCCCGAGTGGAGTCTGCGAACCAGAAAATCTAAGTAAGGAATTCTGTTGACCCGAGGGAAGGTGTTAGGCACCCCCGGATCCCGTGGTTCTAGCACGGTCGCTTAAACTATTATATTTGGCTAAAAATCTGATTTTTAATACATGTTCTCCTATAGTGCATTTTCGAAATTATTTACCGCGTTTAATTAGTAATTTTAGGAAATTGAACGTCGTTTAAAAACATGTATTCGGATCACGTCACATAAAATGCACCCGGATCCTCGACACATTTTATTCAACGTTTTGGGATTTGGATTTGGGTCACATGAAATGTACACCCAAATTTAGGAAGGTAAAATTATTAAAGAACGTGCCTATAGGAACTAACGTATTATTAACTTTGCGGGAAGCCATGGAAGTTTACTAAATGGCTTACCCGATTTTCTAAACATTTTTAAAGAGGTAACTTAAAGAGGGCCACGCAATTTGTGATTTTATTTGGCGCGGCACACCTCGTTTTATTTTAAGGCTATCCTAAAAGAGGCTATGGTTTTCTATTAAGGGATTGTCACTAAAAGGGCCTTAATTAATTAGTAGTGTTAATGAATCATTACTGAAAGTATTCAAGCGCATTCAGGCTTCAAGTTCAAGTCCAAACTCAAACAAAAGAATCTCTGTCACGAAAACCCCTTTAATTCGAGACTTGCTACTTAACTCGAAAGGCCCAAACTTACATTACAACATTAAATCAAAAGTCTCAATAGATGGCTAGGACCTTCGGCAGGGTGGGCAACGACGG
>NW_017701448.1:0-1929 GCF_001879085.1 Nicotiana attenuata | reverse complement strand
AATTACTACGGTTATCCGAGTAGTAGATACCATCAAACAAACTATAACTGATTTAATGAGCCATTCGCAGTTTCACAGTCTGAATTTGTTCATACTTACTGATACGCGGCGCCTTCCTGAGATTCCTTGGAAGGGCGACGTACGGCTAGGCAACTGATGTCAGTCCAGTTGCTGTCCGCCAACTGAGGTCCCCTCCGTACGCTAGACGAGATTGTCAGTGCCGTACGGGAAAACCAATGTCAAGAGCAATTGAGAGAACAGAAGTGAGAATTCAGAATGAAAGAAAGCTTGATTGCATTAATGAAAGCTATTACAGAAAAGCAACACGGTGTCGAGGGGGAGAGACACCAGTACAGAGAATTGCTTGCTTGCTAGAAAGTTTTGATTGCTTGATCCCCCCTAATAGTACTTAAAAAAAATAAACCAAAGTTACAGGAGTAGACCTAATTAAGCTAGAGAAACATAATGGAAAGTGCATGAAATAAACTACTCTATATTTACAATAAAAATGACTTAGTTTTCTATAAGGCAGCAGCAGGCCCGTTGTCAGCAGCAGTGTCTTTGGCATCACGGTCTGCGCGCGCGGCGCTGTTGGCTTCTGCCTGCGGCATGGCGCTCGCGAGGGATATCGGTGGGGCGACAGAGGCACCAGCGCGCTTGTCACTTGGCGCGGCCAAGACCACGGGGCCGTCCGTGGCGCTAGGCATTGGGAGGTTCGCTAGGACGCCACGGGGCGCGCCCAAGGGGTCATGGGGCATGGCTGGAAAACCGCCCATGACATTCTCCCCCACCTGAGTTGGCGACGTCCTCGGCGCCTTCCTTGCAAAATAATCTTCAATGAGGCTCTTGTAGGCTTTGAGGTTTGTTCCCCTCTCCCAAGTATTCTCTTCTGCATCACAGTCCTGCCATTTCACCAAAAATTCCTGGTGATCTTTCCTTGAGGCATGAATCACTCTGTCATCAAGGATAGCTTCAACACGCCTTTTCCCGGTTGAATTGGGACCTCGAATACTGGGTATTGTGAGCTGGCTCCTTGAAGGATCCTCCGTGTCTTCCCGAAAAGGTTTCAGGAGACTGACATGGAAGACGGGATGAATTTTCCACCAAGCTGGGGTATCCACCCGGTATGCAACCTTCCCAATACGCTTCTCAATGGACAATGGTCCAATGTATTTTTGCAATAGGCGAGGGTCATGGACCCCTGCAAATAAGTACCGCTTTGGAATTTTGACCATCACTTTGTCTCCTACTTGATATTCAACAAAGCGACGATTCTGATCAGCATGCCTCTTCATCCGCTTTTGGGCTTTGACAAGATAGCTCCGCACTATCTCCAAATTCCGCCTCCACTCTTTTGAGAAGCTGGTAGCTCGAGGAGATTTAGCTGTGTTTGGTGCATTCACAGTGTGTGGGAGTAGCGGTTGCTGTCCGGTAACAATTTCAAAAGCGCTTTTGTTGGTACTAGAGCTCTTTTGTGAATTGAAACACAGTTGAGCAGCATCCAGAAGCTTCACCCAATTCTTCTGCGATCCGGTTACAAAGTGGCGGAGGTATTCCTCCAACATACCATTGAACCGCTCCGTCTGGCCATCAGATTGCGGATGAAAACTTGAGCTGTGACTCAATTTTGACCCAAGGCACCTGAAGAGTTGGGTCCAAAAGTTGCTAGTGAAGCGTGAGTCGCGGTCACTAACAATATCTTTGGGCAGGCCCCAATATTTGACGACATGAGAGAAGAAGAGTCGAGCTGTATCTTCTGCTGATATATATTGTGGGGCTGCAATAAAGGTGGCATACTTAGAGAACCGGTCCACCACAACCAAGATGGTTGTGAGATCTCCGACCTTGGGCAATCCGGTGATGAAATCCAGGGAAACGCTTTCCCAAGGTCTCTTTGGGACAGACAAGTGGTTCCAAAGAGTCCCGCTT
>NW_017701447.1:0-1929 GCF_001879085.1 Nicotiana attenuata | reverse complement strand
CGCGGTGGAAGATAGCTGCGGATAAATTCAGATTCAGAGAAGGCTTTAAGCCGCGGTTTGACCGCGACCGCGGCAGAACCGCGGCGGACGCAGAAAACTTCAGGGACTAAAGTGTAAAATACGGGATTTTTAGACCTAAACCCTATTTAAAACATAGACTTCGCCCAAGAGAGGCATGTATTGATTTTTAAGGTTTCTTAGCAAGGAAAACCATTGTGAGAGAATACTCCAAACATCTTTCTTCTTTACTTTTGATTTTTATGATGAATTCAATCTTAGTTTCTTTTCCCATAGCCATGAGTAGCTAAATTCCTTGTCTAAGGTTTTGATGGGACCTATTGGGTGATGAACTTCTTGTTTATGTGAATACAAATTGCTAGTTTAATCTCTATTTGTTCAACTTCGTGTCTGTTGTAGTTAATTGACAGGATCCTCAATTAGCTGTGCCTATTTAGTGTGCATAACTTGGAAAAGAGTGCATATTTAGGAGTATTGTTGAACAACACCACTCCTAGATTATTAGAGGAATCTATAATTGCGGGTTTTAAAGGCGGGATTAGGGATAACGAAGCCTTGGGTGTAATCTAAAGTGAATCGTGCTAAATAAAGTAAGCTAGTGTATCTCGGGAGAGTGCAATAGTAAATTACTGTGATTACTCGGGAGAGATTTGCGGTAAGATTAGCGTTCATGATTGATAGAGATGTGTTGGTAAATTTGTATGAGCATAAACAGAAGGGATTTCATCAATAGGGGAAATCATCGCCTTAGCTTTTCCTCATAATTGTTTACAACCTTATTAGTTTAGTTTACAGCTATTTAGTTACTTGCAAGCGTAGTTGCTAAAGAACATTCAACTGAGATTTGAATATTTGGAAAGCTGGTTCTGAAGAATTAGTGAGTCTGAAGATAGTGGTTGATAGGTTAACTCTCTGTGGATTCGACCCTAGGCGTAATACTCGGGTTATATTTGCAACGTCCGCAGAGTCCTTTTTATAAGGCATAGTTGGGCGTGATCAAATTTTGGCGTCGTTGCCGGGGAGTTAACGGAATTATCAATTACCATAGAAATACAAAAATTCTTAGTGTGGTCAGTTTTCTCTATACCCAACTTGTGAATATTTTGTAATTAATTTTTCTTACCTTGGTCTATTTTTATTGTTATTCGTGTTTATTTTCTTAGTTATGAAAAATGGCATCATATAATGAAAATTGGTCGGATGGTAGTTGTTCATACTTTGATGACCCTTGTCCTTATTGTGGGGGACCACACTCGTGGCAAAATTGTTTAAGTTTTCCCAGGGGTGGATTGTACGCACAATCTCAAACCCATGAATGGAATATTTGTGATAAGTGTGGTTTTCAAAATGGTCATTGGGATGTTTGTGCTTATTTGTCCTTCCCTTCCCCAAGCCCCCACTATGATGATTCTACTTTTTGTGATGAAAATTATAGGGCCATGGGAGTTGAAGAAGTTGAGCATGGCCGAAATGGAGAGTTCAAGCTCATGTTGGAATGTTTACTTGAAGGAGGAAACAAAGAACAAAGTGCCTTGGAGGAGCTTTTGGAAAATAGTCTCCGAAATGACTTGGCACTTGAAAGGTGTCACTCACAAATGGGAGAAATGCTTGAAGCTTTAGAGATCCAAAAAGCCTCGAAAGTTAATGAGAGCCAAGAACTTTCCTTAGATGTGGAAGCCGAAAATCTTTCCTTGGCACTTGATCAAAACCAAGAAGAATCCAATTTCGAGGAAGAAAGTGAGCGTTACTTTGAGGATTCAAGAATTGAACATCCGCCAACCAATTCCATGAGTGTTAATGGTGCCGAGAAAAAAATAGGATTAGAGTCAACCGGTGGAAATAAAAATTTGGTTGAGATTGACTCTAACCCGAGGGTAAAAAGAGGATGTCAAAATCCGAGAAAAACGTTAG
>NW_017701446.1:0-1930 GCF_001879085.1 Nicotiana attenuata | reverse complement strand
AGGCGAGCAGGCTATGAGTTAGGACTTCCTTCTCTTCCAGTGCTATTGGTGAGCTCCTCTTTTGTTCATGGAGTATTCTTTAGAGTCATCTTTATTTAGTTATTTCTTTGTTTACTTAGAGAACTGTCCAGGAAATCTCATGTCCTGAGCAGTGCGTCGGTTTATCAGTAGAGGCTTCATAGACGTAGTCGTTGGGTTAAGATTTAGATGTTTTTTTATAATAACTTAGTAGTATTTCATTGGTTACTATGAATAAAGTTTTGGATTTGATTTATTTAAATGCTTAAATTAAACAAAAGTATTTGGTTAGAGTATTGCCTTGTTGCATATAAAGTTTGGAGTTATAATAGATTTGATAAGCAGAGATGGTTCGCTCGGTCATGTTTAGTGATCGAGTGTCGGTCCCGGCTTGTTCAGAAAATGGGTCGTGACAAACTTGGTATCAGAGCCTCAGGTTTATGGAGTCCTAGGGATCTATGAAGCCGTGTTAGTAGAGTCTTGTTTATGGGTATGAATCGCGCCATACTTATAAACAGGAAGCTACAAGCATTTAGGAAAAGTCTCTTTTTTTTTTCATACTTTAGATCGTGCAGTAGAGTCTGCCTCTAAGAAATTATCTAATTTATTCGTTTCTCCAAAACTCGCAGAAATGGCTCGTACTCGCAACTCTCACACCAACACTCAGGATGTTGCTCAAGAAACTCTTGCTACTATTGTGGCCCAAGGCAGAACTAAAAAGGCTTCAACCCACAAAAGGAAGAGTAAACCCACAGAGGGGGTTCAAGAACCCCGAGTTGAACATGAGGAAGGGGTGGAGCATAATGATCCAGTACCTCAGGATCTAGTACCGCCCCCAACAGCAGCTCCGGCTCCGACAACCAAATCCCCAGAGGTGGGTCAGATGTTTAATGCAGTCAACAGTGCTATGGAGATTTTTAAAGCCTTTATGGCCAACCAGAGCGAGAGAAGAGATGAGATTCCACCTCAATCAAATAGACAGAACAATTCTGAGTCCTCAAGAGTAAATGAATTTTTAAAGTTGAGTCCTCCAGTTTTCCATGGTTCTATAGTTGATGAAGATCCGATGTTGTGGCTGGAGGGTGTCAAGAAAGCCCTCCGAGTGATGAAAGCATTTGATGATGAAGCTGTGGAGCTGGCTGCTTACCAGCTTAGAGATGTGGCCGGCGCTTGGTTTGAGATGTGGGAAAATTAAAGAGATGAAGAGGATGGTCCGCCTACTTGGGAAGAATTTGAAGAGGCCTTCATGGCTAACTTTATCCCAAAAGAGGATAGAGAAGCTAAGGCTACAGAGTTCGAACAGCTCAAGCAAGGGAATAAAAGTGTGCAAGAGTACTACATGGAATTCATAAGGTTGGCTAAGCATGCTCCTCACATGGTTAAGACAGAAAGAGCAAAGATTCGCAGGTTTGTTGGCGGTTTAGCTTACCACATTAAGGATACGACATCAGCTGCAGCAGTAGGGATGACAGTCTTCTCCTCTGTTGTGGGGTTTGCCAAGCACTTAGAAAAAGATAGACAACAAAGGAGAGAAGAAAAAGAGCATAACAAGAAAGCTCGAACAACGGGCAGGTTTAATGGTACATCCAGTGGAGGTGGAAGGGATTCCTCTAATAAGGAGTCGTTAGCACCAGCTCAGTCCGGTCATCAGTCAGGTGGTGGGTCTTCCTTCAGACGTACTCAGAGAAATGGAAATCAGTCTCGCCAGAATCAGAATTTTAGGACATCATCCTCACATAGCCAGAGTCATGCTGAGCAACATTCACACCAACAAGGTCTTTTTGGAACATGTAAGCGGCAACATTCAGGTCAGTGCAAGCTCGGGTTTCATGGTTGCTACCATTGTGGAGACACTGGTCATATAAAGGCCAACTGCCCAAAGTTGCGACGTAATTTCAGTGGTGGATCAACT
>NW_017701445.1:0-1930 GCF_001879085.1 Nicotiana attenuata | reverse complement strand
AATTTATCCGGCATAACCTGATGACTTTTCCGGCATAACCCGATGACTCTTCCGGCATAACCCGATGACTCTTCCGGCATAACCCGATGACTCTTCCGGCATAACCCGATGACTCTTCCGGCATAACCCGATGACTCTTCCGGCATAACCCCATGATTTTTCCGGCATAACCCCATAATTTATCCGGCATAACCCGATGACTTTTCTGGCATAACCCGATGACTTTTTCGGCATAACCCCATGACTTTTCCGGCATAACCTGATGACTATTTTAGCATAACCCGTTGACTTTTCCGGCATAACCCGATTATTTTTCCGGCATAACTCGATGATTTTCCCGCATAACCCGGTAACTTTTTCCGGCATAACCCGATGACTTTTCCGGCATAGCCCAATGACTTTTCCAACATAGGGTCCCACTCCCTAGTTGATGACAACATAACTTGTTAATCCTTTCCAACATAGGGTCTCACTCCTTAGTTGATGCCAGCATAACCTGGTAATCTTTCCAACTTAGGGCCTCTAGTCCCTAGTTGATTTCGTTTTGGATATAGGATCTCCACTCCCTGATCTCTTTTCCCAAAGATACACAATCCTGATTTTATTTCTATCAATAAAGAACTAGTTTAGATTCTTGTTACAATAACTCACGAAATTTTCCTATTGAAAACTGGGGCAGAAAAATTTCGTTCGTTGTTTGTTTCGGTACCTGAGCAGGTTTTTGCCTTGAAGCACGAGGTTTGAGATGACCAAAAGGAGAAGTCTCAATCCAAAATAAAATAAAGGAAGAACAAGAAAAGAAGTTAACTCTAAGTGTAGAAGCGGAGAAAAGATGTGGATTGCTCAAGATATGATTGAAGTCACAAGCTTTGCATGTTCCGCCTTGATCCAAAAATCTGAAGAAAATGAACCAGTGGTTGCATCTAACGAGCATCAAGATTCAGATCAGAGTCTGCAAGAAGAACCAGCCAAGACTCAAGATCAAGCTTCAGCAAGTTTATAGATAGGAATCTTGTAACTCGTAGTTGATAGGCTTAGTTAGTTTAGCTTCTCATTTCTCATTTGGGTGTAATAAGGAGCTCAGCAAGCAGAAACAGCAACAACAGCAGTGAAATCACAGTTTCTCGGTAGTCCCAGCTACCAAAATTTTCAGAACTACATTGAGTTGATTCCTTTATAGCCAAGGATATGTAGGCAACCTCCGAAGCAAGGTTCAGTCAGATTTTTTCAAAAAACATGCTTCCAGGGAGTATCCAAACGGACAAAAATCGCTCATAATTGCTCATTTTATCTTTGCCCGAAAACTCTTCGTGTTTCCGAGCAAAGAGGTGCAACTGTGAGCATGTGATTTTTGCCCTATTAGAATTACTCCTACAAAATTAAAGAAAATAGATTTTTTCCAAATTGTTTCAATTTTATAGGATTTTTGTAGGATTTTTATTAATTGTTTGCATTTTGTGCACGTTAATTTTGTTAAAATCATGAAAAATGCCCCAAAAATGTCAAAAAATATCATGCATTGCATATTAGATTTTGTGTTCATATTTTAGGATTAATTGGTTAAATAATTGCTTTATTAAAATGAAAATCACAAAAAAAATATTGTTTATGTTTACATTTTAGCTTTTAATATTGGACTAGTATTTTCCTCTTCATTAATTTAGGACTAACTAATTTTTATAAATATTATAAATAGATAATTAGCTTAATTTTATAACTTAGATTAATTTAGGATTAAATTTAGGATTTAATTAATTTAGTTAGGATTTTTAAAATTAAAGGAAAAGAAAGAGAAAAGAAAGAAAAACAAAAAGGAAAACGCTGAAAGCTATTTGGGCCACCCAAAAATCAAAATTGGTGGTCCAATTCCCTTTACCCGTTCAAACCCAAGCCCAAAGTCCAATCCACCTGGTCCGTTTCCCTTAATAAC
>NW_017701444.1:0-1931 GCF_001879085.1 Nicotiana attenuata | reverse complement strand
AGCACTGATACTTAGTGCATAGTATAGTGTAAGTATATATATATATATATATATATATATATATATATATATATATAAGAGCATATCATACCAAAATCAAAAACAGCTACGAATCAAGTGGAGCTTGCCAACTCTCGCTAATCAAGGATCCTAAGAAAGGGGACTGTCGGCTTACCTACCTGCACCTGCGGGCATGAAACGCAGGTCCCGGGAAATAGGGCGTCAGTATGAATAATGTACTGAGTATGTAAGGCATGAAAATCAGTACATAAAAGACATAGATGAAACATGGAATAAAGAGATCCATCTGCAAATCTGAATAACTTTGTAAATTCTGAAGCATTTATAATGTCATGCACATGCATATAAATGTCGTGTCATGTATAGATATAGGTGTATATAACATCATCAAGCTACTGAGGGCATCCCATCAAATCGTCTCGGCCACTGTGGGCAACATCATCAACATGTACCAACTGATCAGGTGGTGGTGCGTATATAACATCGTAACCTTTCCTATATCCCATATACATATATATACATATAAATACGTGTATATAACGCCATCTGGTCATGGGTCAATGTACATGTATAAATGAATGAAATGCATGAAAATATGTTAATAATCTCAACCTTCCCTTCGGATAAACTTTATCAACTGCGTATTATTCTGAGACCCATGAACAGAAGATATAATATATGTCGCATGGGGAATCAAGAACGTAGAGACCCCTAGTATTTCTATGAATAGAGTCGTTTATAAAAACTGTGCGTTTTCTCGTTTCTTCTGTATAATTTGGATCATGCGAGAAAGAAAGAAGGGATAGCCTTAGCATACCTGGAGTACGGAAAAATTCGCATAATATTCTTAGAAAAGATTGCACCGTACTCTTTTAGCAAAATTTTATGTTGCTACGATTCTAACAATTTTCGTTGGAATTGTTTGGTTGCAAGAATTTTGTTGGAATCTTTTTTTTGGATTGAGTTTAGCTTCTGTTCTTGAAATACTTTGAATTAGGAAGAAAGATGTATAAGAACCAAACTTGTAGAATTGCTTATAGAATTTCAAGAACATTATACGTTGCAAGAGTTTAGCTTATAGAATACTATGTCCAAATGAACCAAACGTTGTATAAAATGACACAAAACTTGCGTGTCTTTACACGTTAAAGTCTTGTTACCCTAGATAGCAACCTAAGCTAATATGACCCTTAGTCATTTGTTTGGTTAGCTCATTGCTGCCACGTTTTGTGGGGGGGGGGGGGTTAGTCTTATCTCCTAATTTATTAATTAACTAGGTAATGTCTCATTACCCAATAATTAATCAATTACCCGCATAATTAAGAATTATCTCAAATTACTTAAAATACTACTCATTTTTAATATACTTTATACATCATACTATCACGGTCATATGGTACTAGTCCATAAATATCGAGTATTATAGCCCGGACCATATTTTATCCCAAATCGACAACCTTCAACGAAACTCATTTTCTTTGATTCGTGTACCCTTTATCCTTAATGTCACTTACTTATCGCTTGTTATAAATAGCATTAATACGTTAACCTCAAGATAACCTCATCCCCCTGTCTACGTCGATTAACCTGAAGAGGAGTTGCACAAAAGAGGTTAGAAGAGAGTGGCATGAAGTCAGGGGGAAGTGGGTCTGGGGAAGCTGCTGAGGGGTTGGTTCATCTGAGCAAACAGAGAGATGAACCTGTTTCATCTACTGAAGAAACCTTGGCTGATCTACTGAAAAAGGTTGGGGTAAGCTATGACCCAAAGAAACGCAGAGCTCCCACAACAAAAGCTCCAAATGTTACCAAGCCTTCAAAGAAAAGAAAAGCTCCATCTCCTACACCTATTGCCTCTTCAGTGCCTAGGGGTAGAGCCACAAGAAGCAGGGTAAAACACAGTGAAGCTGATC
>NW_017701443.1:0-1931 GCF_001879085.1 Nicotiana attenuata | reverse complement strand
CTGCTCAAACTTCGTTTCTATTTACACCAATAACATGGCTGAGTACGAAGCATGTATCCTGGGATTGAGATTGGCTATAGACATGGGTGTCCAGGAAATCTTGGTCATGGGTGACTCGGACCTTCATGTACACCAGATTCAGGGAGAGTGGGAGACACGAGATTTGAAGCTCATACCATACCGGCAGTGTTTGCATGAACTTCGTCAACGGTTTCGATCAATAGATTTCAAACACATTCCAAGGATGCACAATGAGGTTGCCGACGCTTTGGCCACTTTGGCGTCAATGTTGCATCATCCGGACAAGGCTTACGTGGATCCGTTACAGATTCAGGTTCGAGATCAGCATGCCTATTGTATTGTGGTGGAGGAAGAGTTTGATGGTGAGCCATGGTTCCATGATATAAAAGAATATCTCCGGATAGGAGTATACCCGACACAAGTTACAGGGGATCAAAAGAGAGCAATTCGACGCTTGTCAAGCGGATTTTTCTTCAGTTGAGGAGTATTGTACAAGAGAACTCCAGATCTTGGGTTATTGAGATGCATAGATGCCAAACAGGCTACAGCTATCATGGCTGAGGTACATGCGGGAGTTTGTGGACCTCATATGAGTGGATATATATTGGCAAAGAAGATCCTCCGAGCAGGTTATTATTGGCTTACTATGGAACGGGATTGCATCAGTTTCGTGCGCAAATGTCATCAATGTCAGATACACGGAGATTTGATTCATTCTCCACCATCTGAATTGCATACAATGTCAGCACCATGGTCGTTCGTTGCCTGGGGAATGGATGTTATTGGTCCGATTGAGCCAGCAGCCTCAAATGGGCATAGATTCATTTTGGTAGCTATTGATTATTTCACTAAATGGGTGGAGGCAAAAACCTTCAAATCTGTGACTAAGAAGGTAGTTGTCGATTTTGTACATTCAAATATCATATGCCGGTTTGGGATCCCGAAGGTAATCATCACAGATAATGGTGCCAATCTCAATAGTCATTTGATGGCCGAGACATGTCAGCAGTTTAAGATCATGCACCGCAATTCCACTCCATATCGTCCTAAGGCAAATGGGGCAGTCGAAGCAGCTAACAAGAATATAAAGAAAATACTTCGGAAAATGGTAGAAAGGTCAAGGCAATGGCATGAAAAGCTACCTTTTGCCTTGTTAGGCTATCGCACTACTGGAACCGAAGCAGTAATACCCGCAGAGGTTGAAATCCCGTCCCTCTGAATCATCGCCGAGGCAGAGATTGATGATGATGAATGGGTTAAAGCCCGCCTGGAACAACTAAGTTTGATTGATGAGAAGCGACTGGCAGCAGTGTGTCACGGTCAATTGTACCAACAGAGAATGGCAAGAGCATATAACAAGAAAGTGCGTCCGTGGAAGTTCGAAGTAGGACAGTTGGTGCTGAGACGTATCCTACCTCATTGGGATGAGGCAAAAGGAAAGTTCGCCCCAAACTGGCAGGGGCCATTTGTTGTAACCAGAGTTTTGTCCAATGGCGCTCTATATCTAACGGACGTGGAAGGAAAATGTGTAGAAATGGCTATCAACTCTGATGCAGTCAAGAGATATTATGTATGATTTTCTTTATCTTTGTGTACCTGATTGTATTTGGCATGTTTTGAGATTGAAATGACGAAGGCATTTTGTTCTGCTATCCAAACATTTTATCCTTTGTTATCCCTTTGAGCCATATTTATTTTCTTTCATACCCCTCTTTCGGAATCAGCAGCGCAAGCGCGAAAGATAAGTAAAGGAAAAGAGAAAAGAAAAAGAATGAAAAAAGAGAGAAGAAAGAAAAAAAAAGAAGAAAAAGAAAAAGAAAAAGAAAACAACAAAACAACAAAACAAGAAAGAAAAGAAAAGAAGAGAAAGAGGAAGAAAAAGAAAAATCACAACAACAAAGTTATTTCTA
>NW_017701442.1:0-1931 GCF_001879085.1 Nicotiana attenuata | reverse complement strand
TTGATCAATTCAAAGAAAAATATCCTCTAAAGCTTCTTCCTCTTCTTCAATTCAGAAACATAAGACGTACTTATAGCACTCAAACCCAAGTATCGATTTTCCCTCATTTACTAGAAAAAAAAAAGTTACAATAAAATCTTAACATAATACTTAAACCTAAGTTTAGTTCATCTCTGTCACTTTATTCATATATATATATATATATGGGCGTTATTAATCAAACAAATTGTAATTTTCCTAGTGCAAAAATGGAGTGACGAAGCTTCAAGATGGATAATGATGTAAATTGCAATCTATCCTACATCAATTATACACATAAGTTGCTCTAATTATTTGGATGATATTTAGGAGGTTAAAGAATTAAGCACAAACCTGATAACCATAGGTAGTCTGAAAAAATCAATAAAACTAATCAAATGAACAAAAGGTGAAACTGTGAAAAAAAAATTAAGAATCAGGGGATAAAAGGAAAAAATTGTGAAGAAGTCAAAAGTAAGATACTGTCAAAATGAGAGGAAATGCAATAGAGCAAGGTGGAGCCCTGGGCATAAAAACCACTCTGATAAAGCATGCATAACTCGATTTACCATGCTTTGATGTGTCCATATAGAGATGTATATGTACGCCAATTGGGAGCTCCAAAAATTGGATTAATAAGTATTAAGTTTTTGAGTCTGATCAATGTTGGGTCGGTTACAAATTAATTGTGTTTTAAGGTGGTTTACCATTTCAACTTTCACATGATTATTGTTTAAGTTTTTTCAGTTATCACATTAATTGAAGGAATTAGTTATCACTTGAAAAAAATAGAGTATTTGATTGGGAAAATAAGAGAAAAGGCCCAAAAAAAGTGAGAAATAAGATAAATTTGATTCTTTGGCTTTAGAGAGTGCCAAATCAGCTTGTCTAATGCCCTCCTTTATATATATATAGATATAGATATATATAGATTTTTGTATTGTTAATGTTTGTTCTAAATCCTTCTAAAATATACTTACACATATATGTGCAACATATATTAGAGTTCTAAATCTTTGATTATGGACTTACTCACTAGATAAAATAGTTATTTAATTATTTTTTTAATATTTAAGAATAATAATTTAATTATTTTTCTAAAAATTAAGATTCTAAATTTTTTTTATTTGAAAAAAGTATGAATACCTAATTTTAAAAATTTAAATCCAGTATGATTTTACTTTTATAAATCCTAATAAACATTGAAAATTTCTCGAGGTCGGCGGCTTATTATGTCTTCTCGAGGTTTTCCATCAACATTGTTTGGTGTAGATCGGTATTGAAAAATTATTAATCTCTTTTTTTCTTTTTGTGCTCTCTTACAAAGAATATGTGAAATCTGGCTCCAAATACTAAATAAATTTAAAGCAAGGTATTGGGCATAAAAAATATTTTTTGACTATTCTTCCCTCTTTCTTCATCTTTTTTTGGGTTTTGACACAGTTACTCACAAAAACAAAATTATTTACCTTTATCTACCCATAAACTAATTACATTTCCTACCCATGGTAGGATTTGTGAGGAATTTTTTTTTTATTCTCCAATTTTTTTTATTTCTATGCTTCTTTTCTTTTCTTTTTTCTTTTTTTTTCTTTTATCCTTTTGTTTTTTCTCGTTTTCTTCTTATTTATTTCTTTTTTCCTATTCTAATTTCATTTAACTTCTTTTTTTTATATTCTTTATCTCTTCATAATCTAATTTCATTTACTCTTTTCACTATTTTTTATTATTCTTTTCTTTATATTATTACTAAAGAAAAATCAAATTGTGTACTAATTAAATGTAGCTAATAAAACCAAAAAGATATTAACTAAAATATGATACCAGTATAGTATATAGTTATACCAACATGGTATACAATTGTACGCAATGAGTTAAAAAAGTTTAATTCAATTATTAAACTGAAATAATAT
>NW_017701441.1:0-1931 GCF_001879085.1 Nicotiana attenuata | reverse complement strand
AGCGGTTGGCAGAGATTTTCATCCGGGAGATTGTTAGGTTGCATGGGGTCCCAGTTTCTATCATCTCGGATAGGGGCACTCAGTTTACTTCCCAGTTTTGGACTTTTCAGCGAGAGTTGGGTACACAGGTAGAGTTGAGCACCACATTTCATCCTCAGACGGACGGACAGTCCGAGCGTACCATTCAGATATTGGAGGACATGTTGCGTGCCTGTGTTATTGATTTTGGAGGTTCTTGGGCGGAGTTTTTGCCACTTGCAGAGTTCGCGTATAACAACAGCTATCAGTCCAGTATTCAGATGGCACCGTATGAGGCCTTATATGGGAGACGGTGTAGGTCTCCGGTTGGTTGGTTTGAGCCCGGCGAGGCTAGACTATTGGGGACAGAGTTGGTTCAGGATGCCTTAGAGAAGGTGAAAGTGATTCAGGAGAGACTTCGTACAGCTCAGTCGCGTCAGAAAAGTTATGCAGACCGGAAGGTTCGAGACGTATCCTACATGGTGGGCGAGAAGGTCTTGTTGAAGGTTTCGCCTATGAAGGGCGTTATGAGATTTGGAAAGAAAGGAAAGTTGAGTCCACGGTTCATTGGCCCTTTTGAGATACTTAGGAGAGTTGGGGAGGTGGCCTACATGCTTGCTTTGCCACCCAGCTTGTCGGGAGTTCACCCAGTATTTCACGTTTCTATGCTCCGGAAGTATGTTGGGGACCCGTCCCATGTGTTAGACTTCAGCACGGTTTAGTTGGATGATGACTTGACTTATGATGTGGAGCCAATGGCTATTTTGGGTCGTCAGGTTCGGAGATTGAGATCAAAGGATATAGCTTCGGTAAAGGTGCAGTGGAGAGGTCGGCCCGTAGAGGAAGCTACTTGGGAGACTGAGCAGGAGATGGGGAGCAGATATCATCACCTATTTGAGACCTCAGGTATGCTTCTCGACCCGCTCGAGGACGAGCGTTTGTTTAAGTTGGGGAGGATGTGACGACCCAACCCGTCGTCTCATGTATTACAGCCCCGTTTCCCCCATTTATTGCTCTTTCATGTTTTATTATCAGCAACTGGTGAGTTAGAGTTGAATTGAATTGGTTTGGATAGGAAATGAGACACTTAGTCTCTTTAAGGAAGGTTTGGTTTGAAAAAGTCAACCGAACGTTGACTTATTAGTTAGAAGGCTCGAATGTGAATTCCGGTCATTCGGTTAGCTTCGGAAGATGATTTGTGACTTAGGAGTGCGATCGGAAGTGATTTCGGAGGTCCGGAGTAGAATTAGGCTTGAATTGGCAAAGTTGGCATTTTGGCGAATTCCGGTGGATAGGTGAGATTTTGATCCGAGGATCGGAATGGAATTCCGAGAGTTTTAGTAGCTCCGTCAGGTGATTTTGGATATGTGTGCAAAATTTCAGGTCATTCGGAGGTGTTTTGGTGGGGTTTTTTATCGAATGCATAATTCGGAAGTTTTTAAGAAACTTAGGCTTGAATTCGATGTGATTTGATGGTTTTAGCGTTGTTTGATGTGTTTTGAGGATGAGAACAAGTTTGAATGAGGTATTAGGATGTATTGGTGTTTTTGGTTGAGGTCCCGGGGGCCTCGGGGTGAATTCGGGCGGTTAAACGAGAGTTTTGGGGTGTGTTGCAGGTTCAGCTTTTCTGTCATCTGGTATATCCGCTCCTGCGGAAACGGACCGCAGAAGCGGTTCCGCAGGAGCGAGTGGTGGATCTCATAAGCGGTTCATGGCCTGGTAAAGTGTTTCCGCAAAAGCGGAACATTTTTTGCAAATGCGAGTCCGTAGAAGCGGACTATAAACCGCAGAAGCGGTTATGGGTGGTTCGCAGAAGCGGATGAGGAGACGCAAAAGCGGACGTGGTTTAAGTGAAATACCGCAAACCGGACGTAGTTGGCTGCAGAAGCGGTCCGGCCATAAGCGGAGACGGG
>NW_017701440.1:0-1932 GCF_001879085.1 Nicotiana attenuata | reverse complement strand
GCATACAGCTAGTTGGTTTTGCTTGTCCTCCTCAAATGGAGTTGTGGTTGTAGGAAGTTGGGTATTAGGAATCATCATGACTTGAATGGGATTGCAGGTTATTGGCATTTGTGGAGAGATTGTATAAGTAGGAGTTGGGTAAGGAGATATGGTTAAGCAAATATTTTGGGTGGAGGTTGTATTTCGAAGAAGACTGAAAGTGCTTCCCAAATTGACTAACACTTTCCTTTGCACCACGTTCGCCTTGTTGCCATCATTCTGTGATCGCAATAGTCCCATACCGGTACTGAATTCTTCAAAACGGTCTGTCATTATAGCCCGTCCTTCATGCAGATTCGCAGCCAAAACAGTGTTCAATGCTAGGCAACCTTTAAAGGAAAAATAAAACTTTACAAAATAAAAGTAAAGTGTTAACGTATTTATCATGATCAAATAAATGCACAAAGTAATAAAGTGTGTAATTAGATAGATTAATTCATGATATGGTTAAGTAGGAGCCCTAAACTGGAAATGATGGCCTAAGTTGCAAAATGGATGGACGAGAATGACTTGTTATCTAGAGGGCTCTAACGCACGAGACTTGTTGACATGGAAGCTGAATGATTTGAAGTTTTGTGAAGGGCCGACTTATGTCGAACATCAAAGCTTTAGCTCTAGCACAAGTCCTTTTCCTTTCATGACTCTGGAATTTTATTTTAAAAATTTCCCCGATCTTTAGGAATTTTTTGATTACCACTCCATGGCATGATGTCCCTTTCGAGCATACTCAACCTGCGTGCTAAAAATCTGCCCCAGTATCTTTGCATGTGTATCCTAAATAAGGGAAGGTGGGTGGGTAATGATAATCTTTTAAATTCTGTGATAGAGTTCTTGTTAATCATGCTTCTTCTTCATACACATTGTTGGCAGCTTAGAATGCCCTTTTTAGCAAGACGACGTGCAGATTAAAAAAATGAGCAATGCACTCATGAGTGGGAGGTGCAACTATGTGAAATGAAGAGTAGCCTTCTTATGATCGGCTATCATTTTCTTAATGCCATCAATTTTTGCTCCATTTGTGCTACCTTTGTCCTAAGCTTTGCAATCTTGTCTTGGTATGACTCGAATTTCTTGTAAATTCATCCGCATCTAAGTCAATCATTGCGATTTGGCCAGCCATATCGTCCTTGAAGTTTTCTTTGCTTTGATGTTCAACTTAAGTCAACTTTTGGAGGAAAGATAGAATATAGATGGTAAGCACTAAAGCTGAGGGTAGAACTTTTAAGAATGCATTCCTAAGAAATCGGTGGATCGAGTCTTGTAATAGGGCTACGTATAAGAGGAGCCAAAAATTGGTGATTTTTATCTTGAAAATAATTTGTTAGTATTTGTATATAGACAAGCTTGGAGTCAAAATAATTGATAAGGATATGGTAGTCATGAAAATACTCTAATTTTTTTTTTGTATTGGCAAATCATAAAGTTGTCGAGGCCTGGGATAGTACCTCGACTAACGTGCCAAAACTTAGAATTAACGGGTGCATGAAGATTAATTTCGACGACCCGAAATAAGACGATACAGACACTTGAATTGAATAGGTAAAAATTTAGAATAATTTGATGATGCAAATTGACCAAATATTGGCCTTCTATTGCTCAATAAATTGCGTAAGTTTGGACATCTACCAACTTGAGAAATATAAATTGGCACGAATGTGAAAATTCTAAGACATAGGTAAAATGCTAAATATATTTTATGAAACCTGTTTATTTCTATATTATTGGAGATAGAGGTTTAGTCCTGTGTGAGAATTGAAGGTATAAAATTATGTGAGGCACGAGTGGCAATATTTGAAAAATATGTAACTATATTTTTATGAAAAGAACGCGAATAACCTTAACTTCGCGAAATTAGATGGAAAAAGATTATGTCAATTTTAATGAAATCTTGTT
>NW_017701439.1:0-1932 GCF_001879085.1 Nicotiana attenuata | reverse complement strand
CAATCCTTTATTTAAAGGTATCCCTAGAAGTACTTGTAGAGCTGATATCTTTAGACTTCATGGACAATATCAAACATACATACGTTATTTGTTTAGCCACCTTCCTTGTAGAGTATGTCTAACTTCTGATATTGGCCATGCTGTTAATGGAAATGATTATTTGACAAGTACATGCCATTGGATAGATGATACTACTTGTATGCAAAAACGTATTATCGCCTTTAAATATGATGAAGATCAGAGTCATACTGCTGCATTTATAAGTAGTACTATTGTGAAGTTGCTGAATTTTATAATATAAAAAAAAAAGTCTTTTGATAATGCTTCTAACAACAATGCCGCAATTTCAATATTAAAAATACATTTGAAACCACCTCTTGATGAAATTTTTCATGTTAGGTGTGCATGTCATGTTTATAATTTAATTGTTAAAAGTGGCCTTGATTTATTTTCAGCTGAGATTACTCATGTTAGAAGAGCAGTTGGTGTTATTCAAGGAAATAATAGACAATCTAGAATAAAGGAATTTAAGAATAAGTGTGTCCAGTATAACCTTAAACCTAGATTCATGCCAGACGAAATTGTTACTAGATGGAATTATCCATATATATTTTTAAAATGTTGCTACAAATATAGATTTCCAATAACTAAAGTTGCTAATGCGCATTGTACTGATCCAAGGCATATGTTAACAAGTGATACTTGGGAGGTCATTAATGATGTTGTTAAATTTTTACATAAATTTTATACAGCTACTGTTGAGTTTTCTGGAGCATATTACCCCACTGTTACTATGGCTTTAGTACATATAGCTGAAATTTCTTTTCTACTATCTGAATTTAAGAAGAAAGAAAAATATAAGGATGTTGTTGAAAAAATGCAAGCAAAATTCAACAAATATTTCTTTCCAATTCCTCTGATTTACTTAATTGGTGCAGTTTTAAATCCTTCTATTAAGATGTCTGATTGTCACCAATTAATGAATGCTTTATATACTTATATGGAGATTGGAGAAACTGAAACCCCAACTTTATATGTCTCTATGAACAAGCTAAATGAATATTTACAATAACTATATAATTATTATGCAAATGAATGCGATGATGCTGCTCGTGCTGTAGGCAATGTTAATCCCACTATGCACTGTACCACTTCTGCTACTGTGGATGATGAAGAAGGCCTTGATAGTTTTAATATTTTTTCTACATTTTCTAACACTCAAACCAGTAGCAGGAACATTTATGAACTTCAATTCTACTTGCAGAAGCAAAAAGAGCCTCGCACAAAGGAATTTTCACCGTTGGGATGGTGGCATGAGAATGGAAAGCAATTTCCTGTTCTTTTCGCTATGGCTCGGGACGTGCTGAATGTGCCAATTTCTACTGTTGCATCGGAGAGTGCATTTAGCCAAGCAAGACAACAACTTGGAGACACCCGCCACTCATTGGGAAGCAATGCTTTGGAAGTTTTAGTATATTTCAGAGATTGGATTAGATCGGAACGAAGAAATCAAGGAAAGGAAGATGTTGATAGCCCAGAAGACGAGGAACTTGGAGATATATTAACACATGAAAACCCATCCTAATTTAACACTCCAGAAGAAGGTCAATCGGTTCATATTGATTATGAAGAACTTACTAAGGCAATGCAAAACATTTGAATTTACTACTTTACTTGTTGAAAAAATGTAAACCTTTCATTTTGTAAGTTTGAATTTAATGAAATAAAAGTAGCACTTGCAATAAGTGCAATTTTTTCCCATCTTCCTTGTATTCTTTATGTTAATACAAAGTATTAATATAACTTACAATAGTTATACAAAATACAAAAAAAAAAAATTAAAAATACACTAAACCCGGCCCGGCCCGGTCCCCTCAACCCGTAACCCGTACGGTTCAATTTTTACCCGGATGAACCCGAACCCGTTAAACC
>NW_017701438.1:0-1932 GCF_001879085.1 Nicotiana attenuata | reverse complement strand
CTTCTAAAATAAGAAAAAATATATTTTTAGATTTTTAAATTTGATGTCTCAAAGAAAAACTTCTACAGAAGGAATTAAAGAAAAATAATTTTGAATTTTTGAAAATTGAGGACCGGAACCGATGAGGTTTGCCTACGTATCTCACATCCGGTGAGAATCAGACCCGCGTAGTTCTGTATATGTTTCAGGAATAGGATGAAATTTTTTTTTTTTAAAAAAAAATTCAAGCTTATTTTGATAATTTTTTTTGGGGTGAATACCGAGATTTTTTTTAACTGGGTAAATTTTCTCTCCTATTTTCTCCCTTCTGATTTTTCCTCAATTTTTATATATATATTTTTTAGAAACCGATCAACATGCACAAGCCGAATCAAACATAATGCACAAGTAGCACATAAGATGCAACAGGATGGTCTTGCAATTCTCGGGTACACCTGTCCTAGACGGACCCAACCCCTGTGTTGAGTCCCTAAAGTCAATGAACATGATGCAAACAAACGTTCCTACTAGGGATCCGGCATGAGTCTATGTTATTCTAGGTTTAAATCCTGGGGGGAGTGTTTTAGACCTGGCTTACCCAACCGGACAGCTCGAGCCGAGGTGGGGGCAACGTACCGGGAGCACGAAAGTCTACCCGGCCTAGTTACTTGACCCAGCCTCGTTCTAATTGGTATGACTTCTAACAGAAAAGTGGGCCACACGTACGTGTGCACCATTAATTCAGAAGACTCAAAGGGAGGCGTAAGAAGACAGTTTAATACAATTCAAATAATATCAAAGCGATAAATAAGCGACAATTAGCACATTAGGCCCAAAAACACAGTAATAACATCAAATTAATAAAGCCAAGTATAGCTCACATTACAAGCTCGAATTCTTAACCCAGAACAGAATTTCTGGGTTATGATCCCCAGCAGAGTCGCCAGAGCTGTCACACCTCCTTTTTTACCACCCGCCAAAGGGTGGTATATAAGGGAGTTTTTCCAATTAAAGTGACATTATTCGAAATGAGATTATTCATTTAATTAGAGTCGCCACTTGGAATAATTTATGGTATCCCAAGTCACCGATTTATTTTAAATCCCAAATCGAGGAAATTTGACTCTGTTTAAATTCTGCGAAACTAGAAGACCAGGTAAGGAATTCTGTTAACCCGAGAGAAGGTGTTAGGCACTCCCGAGTTCCGTGGTTCTAGCACCGTCGCTTTCATAATTATACTTGGCTTAACTAATTCTAGATATTTTATGTTCTAGAGAAATTTATGCACTTTTTCCTTAAAACCGCTTTTAATTACTTGATTATTTGAAATTATAGAATTATCTTGAAACGAATCACGCGTACGTGTATTCGTTTTGCTTAATGTGTCAAGAATCATGTCACGCGTACGTGTACATAATTAATAACACTTTATTATTTTTAAGATTGTTTTGTCAAAATTGCGGAAACGCATACTTTGATTTATTTTGGGGATCATAATTATGTCACGCGAACGTATACATAATCACGATGATTATATTAATTAAGAGCGCTCTTAAAGCATTCTAACATATATGAATTATTTGCAAGTTTGAGATTACTGTGAAGTTCAAAAAGATACGGATTGAAACTATTCGAGGATATGTATAATTTAATTACTTTATTTAATGTCTTTTTATGTGGGTTAACTTGGTGAAGCTAGGAATATAAAGTATGGATCAGCTCTAGTATTTTCTAAAGGAGTTAAAGAGTTCAAAATTATTTTTAAACTTAAAATCTAGTCCAAATTCGTTTTTAACCTTAGATCCAAACTTCATTTCAATTTATTTTAAGTGCCCAGCAACATCCAACATCCCAAATAACTTGAGGATCCAAACTTTGTTTTTCTAATGCTATTGATCGGCACTTTAGACTTGAGAGCAAATTATATAATACTCATGACTACCAAAAACAAGA
>NW_017701437.1:0-1932 GCF_001879085.1 Nicotiana attenuata | reverse complement strand
GATGGGAGGAGGACGTGGGGTAACGGCGACTTTATAGGGAGTACGAGGAGGGTGAGGGATGTTTTAGGGTTTTGGGTATAATTTCGGACACTTTTATCTGAATTGAAGGATCAATCCAGGCCGTTGGATTTGAGGGGATGGACGGTCATGATTAAACGACGTCAAAACGAAATCGTTTTGAGTATGGGGCAATTGGACCGGGCAGGGCGTTTGGGCCAGTGGTTTGGTCCGCTTTTGAATGACTTTTGGGCTTAAAATTGAATTTTGGCCCAAAATTTGGTCTTTCATCAAGACCATTCTTTTATTTTATTTTTACTCTTTTCTTTTGTTAGCCTTTTGTATTTACTTATTATTTTTTCTGATTTTATAAAATGTTAAAACAAAACAAAGACCTAATTAATCTATTTAACTCCTAAAATTATTTAAAATTCTATTTAACGATAAATGCAACAATTAACAATTAAACGTGCAAAGAACTATTTTTTGCAATTTTCTTTAACTTTATTCTAAAACTAACTAATACTAAAATTGTGACATTAAATTCCTAAATGCAAATGCATATTTGTATTTTCATATGAATAAAATGCAACCAATTAACACAAAAATGTAGCAAAAAATTCACAAAAATTGTAAAATAATAAAGAAATCAATTATTTGAGACTTTTGGAAATAGTTTGCTTAGGGCAAAATCACGTGTTCACAGCTGCCCCTCTTTGCCCGGAAACACGAAGAGTTTTCGTGCAAAGATAAGTGAGCGGAAACGAGCAATTTTTGCCCGTTCGCATATTCCGTGTGAAGCATTTTTTTTAAAAGAGTTGACTTCACCCTGCTTCAAAGGATGCCTACATATCCTGGGCTAAACAGGAATCAGGTCAGTGTAGTTCGGGAATGTCTGGTAGCAGGGACTACCAAGAGCTGTGACTTTCTGCTGTTGCTGTTGCTACTGCTCGCTGACCTCCTTATTACACCGTTAAAATAAAAAGAAGCTAGCCTAAGCTATGATCTATGAATTACAAAAAGGGGTCCTATCTATGTCTTCTAACTTGTTCTTGTGTTGCCTTGAACTTGTATCTTGTAATCTTCCGATGGTATTCCTGTTGTTGTCTTGCATTGTGATTGGCGATATTGTTGTCATTCCTCCGAATGATGCTTGATTGTTACCATTTGAAATATGTGTCCATTTTACAGGCGGGCTCCTGGTTGCTGACGTTTGAAAAGTATTCCCTTGTTCTCCAGGTGGGCTCCTGACTGCTGCAAAACAAACAAAGAAAATTTTCTGCCCCAGTTTGGTGACTGGGTACAACATGTTATCAAATATTAAAAGCTAAAATTGGAATTGTACTTCCCTTGTTCTCCAGGTGGGCTCCTGACCGCTGAACTTGAAAAAGTATTCCCTTGTTCTCCAGGTGGGCTCCTGACTGCAACAAAATAAACAACAAAGAAAATTTCTGCCCCAGTTTGGTAACTGGATACAGCCTGTTATCAAATATTAAAAATTAAAAGCTAAAATTGAATTGCACTTCCCTTGTTCTCCAGGTGGGCGCCTGACTGCTGAACTTGAAAAGTATTCCCTTGTTCTCCAGGTGGGCTCCTGACTGCAACAAAATAAACAACAAAGAAAATTTCTGCCCTGGTTTGGTGGCCGGGAAGATTTGTGAGTTGTTAACAAAATATAGATCATCTAAGCTATTGATGCAATGATGAGAATAAAACTAAGGACTTGATTGGAATGTACGTCACTTGTGAGTAAAACCAAGGACTTTTGACTAGCAAATTCATCAGACTAGGTCTTCTATCTTAGGAGAACAATTCATCGGACTAAGATTTAGATCCTAGGAGAAAGTTTATCAAACTAGGTTACCATTTTTGTTATCTTAGGAGTAAAGATTCATCAGACTAAGAGTTTGATCCTAGGAGTAAAGATTCATCAGA
>NW_017701436.1:0-1932 GCF_001879085.1 Nicotiana attenuata | reverse complement strand
ATCTAAACGAGCGAGAAGAGACAATAAGAGCCCGTTTGGATATAAGAAATTTTTCTCTTTTTTTCAAATTTTTTTTACTTTTTTCCGAAATCACCGTTTGTTCGTAATATTTCCAATTTCACTTGAAGATGCATTTTGGGAATTTTTGAAAATTTGAAAAACTCCAAAAAGCTATTTTTCAATATTTTTATTCAAATCACTCACAAAACTTCAAAAACAACCCAAAATTATATTCATATCCAAACACAACTCAAATACCATTTTCACTTGAAAAAAAATTTCAACTTTTTTTGGAATTTTATAATTCTTATGTCCATCGAATGAACCCTACACGGCCCCAACCTGAATTAATTAAATAAATGTGTTTCGAGTACCACATGGTTAAATTAAAAAAGTGCAAAAGTACCTCCAAAATCTAACATATCAGCAAATAAAGATCCACTCTAGCCTCCAAATCCTAATTGCTGCTAAACGGTGCCGAATACACACGATCCACAACCACGACATAGACTGTATATGAGAACTCCCAGTCTCCAACTCCATATAACACACGAATCACTATACCTGATCCCACATTCCGCAGTATGAATACATATCACGCATCAAGTACCCATTCATTCCACGAGAGATATTCTAAAATTTCCCTGTGCCATCAACAACTCAAATATCCGCAGTCGATCCAACGAGAAATGCCGCAATACTACCGAAGTATTATCAGTTTACATCACCTTGCCCCTTTTTTTTTGTTTTTGTTTTTTTTTTACTGAACATATACCCCAGTCAAATCACTAGAATAGCCATACCGTTTCCTTAATCATCTGAAGATCGATTCTTTACTCACCTGCAGCTGCCCGTGCTGCTTAAGAATTTAATGACTTCCCATTATGAACTCGACCGAAACCTTGAACACGCAATCTCAATTCTTCACAACATACCGTGTATACCATAACACACTAGGATAACATGAGAACTCCATCTCCCTTTTTCCTAACCACAAACATTTGTATATTCCTCTAGTCAAGAACTCTCTCTCCCAATTCTATTGCACAAGCTAACTGCCAGGACTGAATCCTTCTACCCAAAACAAACTAAGCAAGCTGTTAGAACTCAAGAGTCTTGCTGCACAGTACCGGTAAAAGCTCATTACCTTGATCACATACGAAGAATTAATCATACCCTTACCATACCGATTCGGTCCACTATCAAGCTATTCCATCTATCTAATTTCCCTTTTTATTCCTCATCCACCTGATATTTCTCCCTCGCTGTAGCATCACAATGCCTCAATCCAGGCTTACCACACGAGACTCGCACATAAGGCCACACTGACTAAGACCCATAAGCCACTGATACTTTCTCAATGCTCCCTAGAAATACAACGTTCCAAAATACTTTACTTAAAGAACTTCCTGCGAATCTGAATACGTTACCATTACTTTCCAGATACTGATACATAAAACCCCATAATTAACATAAAATACCATATGTCTTGATCTTTTCTAATGAAAACACAATCTTTGGTCACATACACAACCTTAAAACACCTGAGTGTTACATGTAGATTCTTGAACCCATTAAAACCTTTCTCGAGAGTCATTCACTCTTATTCATCTGCAAATCACCTGATTTAACGAACAGAACCACTCGTGCTTTATTGGCACTCTGAAACCGCAGGGTACGACCTCATCTCAATACAAACAAGCATCTTCCTTCTCTATACACTGGGCAATTCTTTACCCACAACAGCTCAAGACATCCTATTATTTTCACACATCTACGAAGCGCCATATAACCTTTACCGAAATTTTCCTTCACGTGTGCCATCCTCGGCTCAATTTCTGCAACCAGAACTGATTCGCCAACATACCTCGAAACGGAACCAACATAGCACATAACCGTGCAAGCAGCTAATCAACAGCAACCTCCCAACTT
>NW_017701435.1:0-1932 GCF_001879085.1 Nicotiana attenuata | reverse complement strand
ATGCTACACTTGTTGCAGAACAAGGGACTTTTTTCTGGGACACAAACAGAAGACCCTCAGCAGCACTTAAAGAACTTCCTGTCTATTTGCAAAACTCAAAGGCAACCGAACGTGACTCCGGAAGCAATCAGACTATTATTGTTTCCATTCTCGGTGACAGGAGCTGCTCAGGTTTGGCTAAACTCGCTTCCCATAAACTCTATAGCAACTTGGGATGAGTTGGTCAAGCAATTTCACAACAAGTTCCATCCTCCCAACAAGACCGCTCAACAGATTGATGAAATTGTGAGCTTCAAACAGAAACCAATGGAGACACTACACGAGACATGGGGCAGGTTTAAAGGAATGTTGGTTATGTGTCCCCACCATGGTATTCCAGAGCAGATGTTGGGACAACGGTTTTACATGGGATTGTCAGACAGCTTGAAGAATATAGTTGATGCCTCGGCTGGTGGGGCATTCTTGAGCAAGACTTGGAGAGAAGGTCAGAATTTGCTCGACAAGATGGCGCAGAATTCGGGTTGGACTTCTAGAAATGCACCTATCACTCCAGTGGTGCACTCAGTGCCTCTTGATCCTTCCAATACAATGGCTGAAAACATGGCGACTCTTTTGACGCAAATGAGCATTCTCACCAAAAAGGTGGAGGAATCAGGGCAGAAGCAAAGGTTCACATAGTAGACACTACCAACGGAGGCTTGTGCACCTCTTGCATTAGCCAGCCAATTGGTAATCCATGGAATGCAGAGCATGATCATCATCACCAACACCCTGAAGATATGAACTATGTGGCTAACTATGGGGGTCAGAGGCAAGGTAATCAGAACTGGGGTCAGCAGACTCAGCAGCAGTACAGGCCACCGCAGCCACAGTATAATGCTGGAAATATGGGAGGCATGAGACCCCCCAACAACATGGCACAGTATCCTAGACCTCAAGGGTACAACAATCAGCAGCAAGGGTACCACCCACCTCAGCAACAGCAGGGTGGAAGACAGGAAGATGGGTTTGCAAGGCTAGAAGCAATGATGCAGCAGGTTATTGGGTCCAATGCTAAAATAAATGAAAGGGTGGATGCACATGATGCAGCTATCAAGAATATTGAGGTACAAGTGGGCCAGATTTCAATGTCACTTAACAATCGTCCTCAAGGGACACTACCTGCAGATACCCAAATTAATCCAAAAGATCAAGGCCCAAAGCAGCTGATGGCGGTGAGTCTACGAAATGGCAGGGATCTAGATGTTGAGCAAGAGAGAGCTCAAGAAAACATACAGGATGAGACACTAATTCCAGTACCCATTGAACTGGATGACTCTACGAGATTGACAGAAATAACAGTTCAGCTTGCTCCTGAAGAAAAGAATATGCAACAAGAGACTGAGACAGTAATTGAACCAGTCAGTGAGACAGCAGCAGAACCAATAGTTGAGACAGTAGCGGAGAAGGAGAGATCCCAAGTGATTGGGAAGAAAAGACATCCTGCACCATTCCCGCAAAGGTTGGCCAAGCATCAGAAGGAGGAGCAGTACAAAAAGTTTCTAGAAATGCTCAAACAAATTCAGATAAACATTCCACTGATTGAAGCTCTAAAAGAGATGCCAGGATATGCTAAAATGATGAAGGACTTGATGTCTCGGAAGTTTGACTTTCAAGACTTGTCGACTGTGACTCTCACTCAGACATGTAGCGCAGTGGTATGTAGACCCGTTGCTGAAAAGCTATCTGATCCGGGTAGTTTTACAATTCCATGCACCATTGGGAACTACGCATTTGCCAAGGCTCTTTGTGATTTAGGGGCCAGCATCAATCTCATGCCCCTGGTCATTTATAAGAGGTTAGGCATTGGCAGAGCTCGACCTACTTCTATGTTATTGCAGCTGGCTGACAGGACTGTTAAGCGTCCATTTGGGATTCTTGATGATGTGCTTA
>NW_017701434.1:0-1933 GCF_001879085.1 Nicotiana attenuata | reverse complement strand
TAATAGGAGCATTGGGAAAGCTATCCAGAATAGGGGTTATCTTAGGGTTAGAGGAAGCCATAGCAGAGGAGGTTGAAATGAAGCAGAGAAAAGGAGAAGATTTCGAAAAATTGAAGTGTTTGATATGCTTTATGTGGAACAAGACAAGAAGGGATATTTATACTAATGGGTAACCGGCAAAGGGAAAAAGTACAATGATGAAAGAGCCACAATGATGATAACTGACATTTCGTGAAAAGAAAGTCTAGAAAGGTACTGCTAATAAATGCAACCAATAGAAAGACGACACGTGTCAGTTGCATTAAAAGGAAGTGACAATTGAAGCGTCAACTTTGTCAGAGCATTAATGGTGACAGAAATTCTCCTTTTATGAAACTCCACTTTCCAAATATTCAAACTGATAAATAAATGGAAAGTGGGGGGACTATCTGTATTGGGAAAAATTGTATTCATATACATGTTGACGTGGCATGACACGTGGAATGGTCAATAAATTATGAACAGTCATAGTCTAAAGGTTGTGAACAGCTACAGGAAGAAAAGAAAGAGGCATGAGATGAGAGATTCAACGCCCCGTTCCTGTTTAACTTCAACCGTTCCTATTTAAGCTTATTTGTATATGGGCAAAGAGAAGAATGAACCTGGTCAAAGAAAAAGGGGAAATACTGCATTAACTATTAAAGCCGTTAAGGAATATATACAATGATTATGTAACGCAACATTTACTATCATTAAATGCCCGTAATAGCCTCATTATGACTTAGGCGTAACGTATGTTTCTAGAAGTTCTCAAAGGAACCTATAAAAGGAAGAATATGTAATCCTATTTTGGAAGAGGGTGACTATTGGAATATACTTTAATTTACCAGCTTTCATACTTGGTTACTCTAAAATTTCTTTCTTTATTTACTTTTTCGATTATCAGTAACCCGATTCTTCTAAATTCTAGTTTTGACTAAAATCCTATTTTTTGGTTAAACAATTTCTTTCACTTTAAAAATAATGAAAAATCAAGCAACTATATCAAATATTTACCAAAGTGGTTAATAAGAGCTACCAACAGAATCTAGGAAATAACCCGCAAAAAGCCATGCATATAACTCACAATCACAGACACTGTCTTGTTGTAGCAACTTGTCGAAGATAGATTAAGCAATAAAATTCATAAGATATTATAGGCAAAGAAACCAACATATATTATGAAAGAAAAAGGAGCATGTGATAAATATTGGTTTTTCGCATTTTTTTAATAGATGTATTGATGAAACAAAAATAGATCAATAAAGACATAAGTTAAATTACAGTAATTTGCTAAGGAAAAACGGTACAGAAACTTGCACATATCTTAGACACATTAGGCGAGATGCAATGGAGACTAATGCTGTCGCCATCTTGACTTTTCTTTCCAAGGAAATCATCCAAAACCCTCTCTTTGGTTACTGGAGATTTGTGTAGTGTTTTTTTCCCCGTAAAGATGGATCTTAAATAGGAAAATGACAATTAATTAAGCTAAAGAATGTAACATGCACTTTATGTAATAATTTAAGGGGAATTGAATGGAAGAAAGTAATGAGAAAAAAAGGTCTCTCCAACCGTCATTTTATCTCTGAATTTCACCATGTATAGACATTTAATAAATGATTATGGTCCATATATGTATTAAAATATTTTGGTTAACTGAATTTAGTGCATTAATTACTCAAAGTACTCTTCAAATTCTTTAGGTAGAACTACACGCTAATGACTTTTCATTTTATCATTTATAATTATTCTATTTATTAGATGGTCAATTTACTATTCGGTTGTTTTAAAATATTGCAGAAGTAGTGTTTGGATGGGGTAATTATGTTGATCTACTTTTAAAGGGTATTTCCGTAATCCAACATTCAACTTTGGGGCTTCCCACTTTTATAATAATATATATATATATATA
>NW_017701432.1:0-1933 GCF_001879085.1 Nicotiana attenuata | reverse complement strand
AAGATTTGGAGTTTGGATTTCAAATTTCAGATTTGAAACTTGTGGACAATGAGAGGGAATTTTTGGAGGCTCCAAACTTGTTCACTAACGCACTATACACTGCCTTTTATAGGCCAAATGAGGGGCAGCCCTCAAACTTTCTGTTTACACTCTTAGTCCCTCTTTATTTTCAGATTAATCCTCTATTTTTTAACTTGTGTCACAAGTTAGTACACCTATCTTTTGCTATTTACCTTAAAATCCCTATCTAGAAACTTCCAGTAGGTTCTAATTCATTCCACTTGTAGGATTTACCATTTGAACTCCCTACTTTGCCCTTCCCATTTCCCCTGAATTACTAACTTGTGTTAACCAAAAACCAACCCCCTTCTAACTTGGTCAGAATTGACTATGGTTAATCATTCAAAAAAACCCTAATAACTCGGCAGTAATCAAACAGTACTTTATGTAAATCAAAAGCTTCAAAAATTAACCTAATTTTAATCCTAAGTTAGTCTCTAATGGTTCAAACTATAAGCTATCATTCATCAAACAAGCAATCATGGAGGCAAACAAAATCAATCACACATTGAATCAGAACTCGAATAAGGACAGAAACTAAGCTTAGCAAAAGAAATCTAAGAAGACTAGAAAGTAAATGCCAAGAACAGATAAGAAAAGTAATAAAAATAAAAGAAAAATGAAAGAGGAAAGAATTACCAGCACTGATATTTCGCCTGGGCAAAAACCAATCGAGATCTCTTGACCAAACAAGTGTTTAATCGTATGTTTTTCGTGAGAAAACATACGACTAAATACTGTAATGGTCAAGCCATTCGAGAATCCCCACTTCATGAGACTAGGGTTTTTAAGTCAAACTTCAATCTGAAATTCGAAACTTTCCAGTGATGTTCGAAGAAATCTGGTTGGGGATTAAGGATGAGGGAGGTTAGGAGAGTATAGGGTGTAAATTTGGTGGGGTTTGGGTGAGTTGAGGTTTTGGACCGAGATTTAGACCGAAGATTCGAAGGGTTTGGTTGATCTTTGAGGGAAAATGGCCATGGATATGGAAAGGGGAGGAGGAGAGGAGCATGGGGTGTGAATTTGGGGTGATTTGGAGCATCGCCGCCGGCGGAGGCGATTTTCGGCCGGCGGCGGACGGCGGAGGGTGACTGGCGTTACAGGGGTACGAGGAAGGAGATGTTTGTCTATGAATATTCTGAAGAGTTTTGGACACTTTTATCTAAAATTAGAGATTGAAACTGGACCGTTGGATTAGAGTGGACGGATGGCCCAGATTTGACGACATGAAACGACGTCGTCTCACTAAAGAGGGGCATGCCGGGTTGAGACTCGCTTTGGGCCTGGACTGGGGTGTGTTTGGTCCGATTTTGGGGTCTCATCTTGGGTTGAAATACATCTGGCCCAAATTCGAGCCTTTTTAATTCTTTATATTTGTTTTCTTTTCTTTTCTCTCTCTCTTTTTTTTATTTATTTTGTATTTATATTTTCTGATTTCTATTAAATGCCAAATTAAAAATAAAGACCCAAATTGACTTCTAAAATTATGTTACTCAATTTCCAACAACACTAATTCCTAATTAAAATGCTAACTAAGACAACTAAAATATAAGTGAAAAAGAACCATTTTTTTGCTATTTCTTTATTTGTTTGTAATATTAATTACTAATTAATCCTAAAATGCAAATGCCAAGAGTATATTTTTTATAGTTTTCATTAATTAAAGTGCACAAACAAAAATGCAAACAACTAACATAAAATGTCACAAAAATCCACAAAATTGCAAAATAATGAAAGAAATCATTTTGTTTGAATTTTTGGGAATAATTCATATAGGGCAAAAATCACGTGCTCACAGCTGCCCCTCTTTGCCCGGAAACACGAAGAGTTTTCGTGCAAAGATAAGTGAGCGGAAAGAAGCGATTTGTCCATT
>NW_017701431.1:0-1933 GCF_001879085.1 Nicotiana attenuata | reverse complement strand
TGTATGTTTGTACTGAATTGAATGCTCGTAATGGAGCGTCTTGATGAGCTGATCTGGAATGAGTCATGTGCCTTGTGTGGTGAGGTTTTTGTGTAGTCCATGTTTTGTACTTGTGTCTAGAACTTGCCCGATATGTGAGTTGAAGCGAAATTTGAGGTGATGCTCGGTTTGAAAAATGATTCTAGGCTTTCTTTGATCTTTTTGAGCTTAATTGCTTATCACAAATAAAATTCATCCCTAATTAACCCTTTTGAGCCTATAGACTTTTGTTTGGGACCCACATTACAAGCCTATATCCTTTTTATTCTTAATTGATATCTTTGATCCTTTTACCTCTTAAAGCACTTTAATTGTTAGATGAGCGCTAAAAGAAGTAGGAAGGAACTAAGTGAGGGTTGGCTTTTGAGTGGAACCAATGAAAAGAAAAAAAAATGGTGCACTTGTTTTGTAAACTAATACACAACTAGTGAAAAAAAAAAGGAAAGAATAATCTGGAAAAAAAATATAGAAGAGAGAGATGAAAAAAAATTGTTGTCTTGTTCCAGCTAGTGGGTATGAATTAATGTAGTGCTTAAAGAAGAAGGGAGGATTTTTGGGGTGATTTGTTGGTGAAAGTGAAGTGGATTGAAGAAATTGCACTTAAAGTTGATTATGTGATATGTTAAAGTGCTTAGGAGGGTTAGTCACTATTCCTAAATATATCCTACCCGTCCATTAGCCCACATTACAACCATGAAAAAGTCCTAATTGATTTTAGACCGAGTGAGCCTACATTAGTAGAGATTTACATTAAGGGAAAGCTTATGGTACCAATTGCATGCATGTGACTTCTTTGTGAGGGTGAGAGATTTTCTGTGATATATGTGAGCATGAGATTCAAATGTATGGATTGATGTTATTCTCTTTACTATGATTGTGACGGCATGTGATTCGTGAAGGAAAAGCAAGTCTTGACTTCTGTGTAGAGTACTTTGAGGAAGTATGAATATTGCATGGCACTTGAGAGTCGACTTTTGAGGCTAGGATTGTTCACTGCTGGGCGTAATGTATGTAAATTGTTATTGGTGTAATGCGTTAGGGGAAATGGTTGAGTGAAGGAACCTCTAGAAAGTATAGTGTGATTGCTCGAGGACTAGCAATGAATTAAGTGTGGGGTGTTGATAATAGGCTGAATCTAGGTAATTTAGCGATTGTTTATGCTCCTGCTTGATTATGTTCCAATGTCATAATGTGGTTAATTGATTAAAAATGGGCTCTAATTATGATTTGTACATATTGCGGGACGAGGAGCCTATGTGATGCCTTAGAGAGGTGATTGGAACTATTTTAGAGCAAGAACGACCCCTTGAAGCTGAGTACGCATGAAGACGAGGAAGAAAATCAAGGAATTAAGGACCTGGGCTAGCGCGCCCAGGTGCGCGCCCGCGCTAATTTTAGCGCGCCCTAAACAGAACACTGGCCAACTAGCGCGGTCAGATGCGCGCCCAGGTGCGCGACCGCGCTAGTCCAAATTCCGGGAAGCCTTGTTCAGGGGTATAATTGGAAATCTGGAGGAAACCCCACTTAACCTATATAAAGTCAAGCTCGCCCAAGGACTAATCATCAAGTTTTTCATAGTCTAGTGCAAGGTATAGAGAGGCAAGAGGCAAGGAGGAGATTTGACCATCAAGTTCTTCTTTTCTTCCCTTTGTTTTTGCTATTTGTGATGAAATTGAACCCTATTGTGATGAACACTAGTATGAGTGGCTAAAACCATTGTTCTAGGATCATGGGTGAAACATGAATGTTGTTGTTTGAAGTTTAATTTGACAAAGTTGGTTTATCATATTGGGTTATTTATTTAATTCTGATTTTAATTATTTTGCTTGAGTAGCTAACAGTGAAATACTATCTACGAATCTTTAGTTGAACTCGAAAGTGGGAACTTTAGATT
>NW_017701430.1:0-1933 GCF_001879085.1 Nicotiana attenuata | reverse complement strand
CCCCCGTTACCCCGGTTTTTTACGGTTTCCCGTACCTTAGTCGTACTACTTTACGTTACGTCCCCTTGTACTACACAATGTTTACCTTAATATAAATAGTTTTGTCCTTTGGACCAATGAAAACAACAGCAGCATGTACAATTCAATAATCACCAACATTTGAAGACACTCAGTTTTTTTAGAGATTTAAAGTAGAAACAAAAGCAAATATTAAGTAAAGAACCAGAGAGAAAACACAGCTAAATCGCAGAGATAATGCAGAAAAAAAGAAAACGAGAGAAAACCTTAACTTAGCCACTGAAATCACAGAGAAATATTACAAAAAGTTTGTACAAGAAATGGAGTAAAAGGAAGAGGAGACGAGATGTGAAGAAACAAGAATGAAAAAGTAACGCTTGGTCTAAGGCTTTTGTTATTGAGCGTAGTGTTAGAATTACGAAAAAAAACCTATAAGGGTTACAAATGTAAAATTATTGATCAACTCAAAATAGTTTAAAAGCCAAAAAATCATAAGTTGAGATTGCTCAACTTATGGCTTTTCGTTAGTTTTCAGCATTTTATAATTTAATTTAAGCATTTTTTATGTTGTCAAACACAAAAAATAAAAAATTTAAGCTTTGTTTGACCCGCCTAAAAGCCAATCCAAACGGGCTCTTCTCATTCATGTCATTCATTATCAGTTTCTTCCTCCTATAAATGACGGATCTAGACTAGACGCAAATTCGGTAGAATCAATTGCATCTAACTCAAACTTCATATGTGTGTGCTCGCCCGCATGTGTGCGAGTGCAAGGAAAAAAATTCGAAAAACCCACTAATTCAAACCCACCTTTTTCGACACGTCACCTTTTTCGAACAAGTGCCTTACTACGGAGCTCGGGGCTTTGAGATTCCCTGTGATGGTGGGCCATTATGTTCCCTCGTCTCCCCTTAGAGGGGAAGGGTGGAATTATTGAGGAGTTTATGTGAGACAACATCAGAATATTCCAATTTAATAGAGTCATTAACCTTACAACATGATGAGAAATACAACGGACTTAAAAAGTTATGCTATACTGCTATATGAAATTCTTTTGGGAAGAAGAAATGAAGGCACATTCCAAATTCAAAGTTCACTATTCTAAGAAATTTATGTGTCCACTTCATGCACATTTTCATCATAAATTTTCATAGCTAACCTTGAAAGATTATTCTCTAGCTTCTGCTATGTATTGACTTCATATGTGATTACACACCGGTAAACATTAAAATTCCACGGGTTTCAAGGACATCTGAGGGTTCAACGCCCTCCTTGAGCCGAAGGTCTACCAGAAACAACCTCTTTGCCTTTTAAAGGTAGAGGTAAGGTCTGCGTACACTTTACCCTCCCCAGACCCCACTTGTGGACTACACAGGGTTTGTTGTTGTTATTGCTGTTGTTGTCATCTGAGGGTTCAACAGAACATGAATTCTGAAGATCAGTGGACAAAGGCCGACTGCACAGAACAAATGGCAAAGGTTTCAGAAGGACTTTCCTGTTGCAGAAAATTGTGACAAAAGCAAAATCAGTGCAAAGTTTGAAAATGGCATTCTTCATGTCAAACAGCAAAAACTGATAACTTCAACAGTGAAAAGGCCACAGAAGCTGAGAATACCCTTGCTAAAAGACAGAAGACCTCTTTAAGAGATGAATTTACCAAGCAGGATAATGCTGATAATACTCTTGTTAAACAGCCAGCCAAAAAAAATGCACACTAGTCCTAAAGCCAGTGAGCAAACAGAAGCTAAAAATCTTGCAGAAAAATCACCAACAGATAAAAATAGTTCAAGTAGTTCTTACCGTGAATATGAATATGAATCAACAGATGATTCGACCGATGATGAAACGACCAGAGATGCTAGCTGTTGTCGTGCGAAACTAAACCGTAAGACCAACGGAAAAGGTAAGGTTGGAA
>NW_017701429.1:0-1934 GCF_001879085.1 Nicotiana attenuata | reverse complement strand
TTTCTAACCGTGGCATTGAAGTGAATCCCTCTCAGATCAAAGCAATAGAAGAAATTCCTGATATCCTTACAAGTAAGAAGGAGGTTCAAAGATTAACAGGAAGAATTGCGGCTTTGGGGAGGTTTATTTCCAAATCTTCGGAGAAGTGCTTTAAATTTTTCGCAGCACTCAAAAAACAAGATCATTTTGAATGGAACGAAGATTGTCAACTGGCTCTCAGGAATTTGAAAGCTTATTTGTCAAACCCGACGTTATTAGCAAAACCAAAGGAGGGTGAAAAGTTGCTCATTTATTTGGCTGTATCAGAAGTTGCGGTAAGTGCTGTCTTAGTACGAGAGGACCAAGGAAAATAATCTCCTATCTATTATGTAAGTAAATCTCTGTTAGATGCTGAAACACGATACCCGCAACTAGAAAAGTTAGCTTTAGCTTTGATCATGGCATCTAGAAAATTGAGACCTTATTTCCAATCCCATCCCATTGTTGTGGTTACTGCTTTTCCATTACGAAATATTTTGCATAAACATGAGTTATCAGGAAGGTTAGCAAAATGGGCCATAGAGTTAAGCGAATATGAAATCAGTTATCAATCTAGAACTGCGATAAAATCTCAAGTATTAGCCGATTTCATAGCTGATTTTAGTCAGGGAATGCATTTAGAGTCAGAAAAAGAGTTACTAGTTTTTAATGGTGCAAACCCGGGGACTTGGATTTTATTCGCTGATGGTTCTTCTAATGTAAAAGGTGCAGGCCTAGGGATAGTTCTCGTACCTCCTACAGGTGAAACTATTAGACAAGCTATAAAATATCATTCTATAACTAACAATGAAGCAGAGTATGAGGCTGTAATTGCAGGTTTAGAACTGGCACGGGAACTTGGCATAACCCAGATTATAATCAAGAGCGATTCTCAACTCGTGGTTAATCAAATACTGGGGACTTTTACAGCCAGGGAAACTCGAATGCAAGAATATCTGGAAAAAGTACGGGAATTAATAACACAATTCCAAACTTGGAAGGTAATGCAGATCCCAAGAGACGAGAATGCAGAAGCAGATGCATTATCTAATCTCGCGTCAGCAGCAGACGTGGCAAATGATACAAATACTTCAATCGTACATCTATTTCATTCCGTCCTCGAACCTGATAAGAATGAGGTAAATTTTAATCATTTAACATGGGATTGGAGAAATGAAATTGTTGCTTTTTTACAGCATGGTATCGTGCCTATCGACAAAACAAAAGCTCATGCACTTCGCAAAAAAGCTGTCCGTTATTGTTTACATCAAAGGAATCTTTATCGAAAGATGTTTGGTGGCCCATTAGCAAGGTGTCTCGGACCTTCTCAAACAGAATATGTAATGAGGGAAGTACATGAAGGACATTGCGGAAGTCACGCTGGTGGGAGGTCGCTGGTAAAAACATTGATTCGAGCAGGATATTATTGGCCCAAGATGGAAGAAGAAGCTAATGATTTCGTGTCTAAATGTGACAAATGTCAAAGATACGGCAATAATATACATAGACCAGCTGAGTTACTCCATCCTGTCATAGCTCCGTGGCCCTTTATGAAATGGGGAATGGATATTGTAGGTCCTTTACCACTAGCAAAAGGTCAGGTAAAATTTCTACTTGTGCTTACAGATTACTTCACTAAATGGGTAGAAGCAGGAGCTTTTAAACAGGTGCGGGAGAAAGAAGTTAAAGACTTCATTTGGAGAAACATAATATGCCGTTTTGGAGTACCAAGGGAAATCGTCTGTGATAATGGACCACAATTCATAGGGGCCCAAATCACAGAATTTTTTGAAAGTTGGCAGATTAAAAGAATAACATCTACACCATATCATCCAGTGGGAAATGGACAAGCTGAGTCCACGAATAAGGTTATCGTCAACAACTTGAAGAAAAGATTGCAAGATTCGAAAGGTAAT
>NW_017701428.1:0-1935 GCF_001879085.1 Nicotiana attenuata | reverse complement strand
ACTATACTAGTCGACGTACGGTACGCGTACCACTTACGCTTCCACTTTATAATATCACGTGGTACGCGTACCACTCGACTCCCATTTCATAATATCACGTGGTAGGCGTACCACTCGATCCCATTTCATAATATCTCGTGGTCGGCGTGCCACACGATCCCATTTCATACAGCACAATATACAATATAATCCCGGCAAGGGAGAAAGATGTTATAATAAGCTATCCCGGCAATGGAACAAGATAATATAATAAACCATCCCGGCAAGGGGGATCCAGCTATAACCAAACTCATTCAATCTCTACTTAACACAATTAAATCCACACTTAGTCTCAACAATTAGTGGCTCAATGTTAAAGATTTCCAACCAGTTCCTCATAAATAACAATTACCAATTCGACAATTTAGCAAATTAGGACTCACGGTTGTGCTCGACACCAATGTATAGATACTCGTCACCATGCCTATACACCGTACTCGACAAATAGCAATTAACAGATAAGACTCTACTCCTATTCCCTCAAGCTAGGGTTAGACCAAACACTTACCTCGAATGCTCCAAACTCAACTCAAGCCTCTAGTATAGCTTTACCCCTCGAATTCGGCTCCAACTCGGGCAAATCTATGAAATAATGACTTTACAATACTAATAATAGCTAAACAAACTAAACCCAATGCCTAAATATGAATTTCCAAGCTTTCTCCCAAAAATTCCAAAATCGACCTCGGGCCCGCTTGGTCAAAACCCGAGGTTCGAACCAATTCCATGTCACCCATTCCCCCACGAGCCCGAATATACAATTTGTTTTCAAATTCGACCCCAAAACGAGGTCTAAATCAAAGAAAATTGAAAAGCCCTAGTTCTACCCATTTCCCCCAATTTACACCTTAAATTACATGATTTAAGCCTTGGAGTTTGATTAATAATGATGGAAAATGAAGAAAACAAGTTGGAATTTACTAACCCAAGTGGTCTTGAAGAAAGGAGGCTTCAATGGACGTCTAAGTGCTTGGAGAAGAAGGGAGTTCGTGTATTTTTGAAGGAATCCCGTAGCTACTGTTTCTGAAAATTAACATTTAACTGGGCAAAATTTGCCCTTCGCTTTCGCGGGAAGGGAGCCGCGTTCGCGAAGGGTTGACCTAACTGAGCATCGCGTTCGCGATTGGGGAGGACGCGAACGCGAAGAGAAAAGGTTGGGGTCCAGGATTTAGGTCTATGCGAACGCGTGAAGGCCCACGCGAACGCGATGAAGAAGGCTACAAGGCTACGCGTTCGCGAACATGTGAATGTGAACGCGAAGAGGAAATTACTGGGGTCCCAAGCTTGGCTTATGCGAACGCGTGAAGAGATAGGCGATCGCGAAGGAAGAAAATCAAAGGCATCGCGAACGCGGGTGATGCTCCGCGATCGCGAAGAAGGTTTTTCTGCAACAGCTGGAGCCTATTTTTTTGCAACTTTTTCTAAGTTCAAAACCACCCCGAACACCTCCGAAAACACTCCCGAGCCCCCGGGGCTCCTAACCAATCACACACACTGACTCAACAACATCCTACGAACTCAACCGTGCGATCAAATCGCCAAAATAGCATCAAAAACAATGAATCAAGCCTCAAAACCAATAGTTTTTCTTCAAACTTCATAAATTTTCAAATTTAGAACTTATAGTCCGAAACACGTCAAACAACGTCCGATTTCAACCAAACTTCACAGAAATATCTTAAATCACATATAAGACATGTACCGGGTGCCGGAACCAAAATACGGGCCCGATACCAACACGTTCTAATCGATTTTCATTTCAATTTTCCTTAATAATTTCAGAAAAACAATTTTACTCAAAAATTCATTTCTCGGGCTTGGGACCTCGGAATTTGATTCCGGGCATACGCCCGAGTCCCATATTTTTCTACGGACCCTCCGGGACCGTCAAATCAC
>NW_017701427.1:0-1935 GCF_001879085.1 Nicotiana attenuata | reverse complement strand
TTAGGGGTTGGAATAGTGGGTGGACCACTGCCGAACTTTGGGTATTTCCGGCCTCATTTTCTACGAAACAAAAGGTTTGGCCCTTTTTCCCCACCGGACTCGACTATTTAACATCAATAATTAGCATAAAAGCATTTTAGTTCTCCAAATGAATGCACAGAACAGGATAAGGTCCGTTTTGGGTTTCAAGGAAACCAGTGGACTTTGGACAAGGCTATCTTAAAGAGTCATTATGCGGACAACATAACTGACTTGGCTTGGTTTGACCATGATGCATGCATAATTTAAAGAGAGAGGGTTTCTATGGGGTTTGAGACTGGTACCCTTGAGCGGACAACTCAAGAGGGAAAGGCGCGGAACCGTCGACTACACTGTCGATCGACTGGTTTTACCGCAAATATGCCTTTGCCGGATTTAGGGGGTGATAATATCGGAAGGGCGCAACCACTCATTATAAGCGTTGCTATGGTCTTTTGTTTGGCACGAGTGGAATATGATATTGAATATGCAATTACAAGAATGAAACAAGTTGTCACGTATTTGCACGTTCATAAAGTAATGATTACAATAATTGCTCATAATTACAACAGTATTGAAGGAAAGCAGTAAAAGAGAGCATTAAAGAAAAGAAAACAAAGAGCCAAGTCAGTTTCGTAAAAGAAAAGATATAAAGACATTAAATAAAGGCAATAAAGCATCAGTAAAGTCACAAGCAACATGAAATGGTAAAAGCCTAAAGAAATCCCCAGCAGAGTCGCCATGCTGTCGATGCCCCCTTTTTCTCGCGAAATCGGGTTTACGACATTTGGGCGGACAACTCTTTTCCTTTTGGGAATTGGGTTTGAGATTTAGAAGAGTCGCCACCTAATGATTAAGTGCATTAGGACACTAAGAAAGAAATAAAAAGAAGAAGAACCAGAGAATGGGTAAGGGCTTGAAATTATCTCGGGGGGAAGGTGTTAGGCACCCCCCAAGATCCACTAGTGTGGTTCCCGGCCATGCTATAGTTGTGACTTTAAATATAAACAACGAATAAACATACAAGACAATTCTCACATAACGATTGCAAGTAGGGGAAGTATAAAAGTTAAATAAACGAGCTGAAATTTGGGACTAGGCGATTTCATAATTTATTTAAAGAATATACAAGTGTAGAAAATGGGGGGTCGAATAATTGGTACAAGTAATCAAACAGAGGGATGAAATGGGGCGGAAATTTGGGAGAGAAAAACAGTACTGGAAATTTAAATGATTAAAGCAAAGGACGAGGTTTAAAAGAACTGAAAACTGACAGTTTTAAAAATTCTGAAAGAAAGAAGTAAACACATAAAGAGGGAGGGGGGTCCTAGGCTTATAAATAACATGGATCACCCACGCAACATCCGGTAACCAATTATACACGTGGTGTTATCGCGTGATCATCATATCCATGTCTACCCTTACCCACCCCGTTAAGGTACTAAAATGAGGATTGGTCTCGTTACTTATTGCATGCTACTACCCGCCCCAATCCTTTCAGTCCCGGAGGCAGTTGAGACTACTAATCCTAGAGGGAAGGGATATTGGCTTTTGAAGTTTAAAGGGACAAAATCTAGTGCGACAAACAAAACACATAAGAGCAGTTCAGGGGAAAACACATAGCAGTTAAGGCTCAAATAGGCCTCCTCATTCAAAGCAGAGATTGTTTAGCATGACTTACAAGTACTGGTTAGGTCTTTAATTAAACTTACGTAAAGGGGGTGGCTGATTTATTACATATTTTCAGATAAGAAGCCCGAATTAGGCCTGCCTGCTGGTTGTAATTATTAAAGACTGGTATAATTAATTGATTACCTAATGGTTTGCCTAGGTGAAACCTATAGGCATGATATCTAACAAGGTCAAACATACTGATTTTAAAGAAGATTACTGACTTTAGAAATAAACCAATTCTGC
>NW_017701426.1:0-1936 GCF_001879085.1 Nicotiana attenuata | reverse complement strand
GCCTCTCAGAAGAATGTTAGTTTTAAAAAAATAACATATATATTTTTTCTACACACATAGTTCTTTTACTCTATATCTTATAAGCTTTACTATATGAAGAATATCCCAAGAATACTCCCTCATCACTTCTGGGATCATACTTACCTAGGGATTCTTTGTCATTATTGTGCACAAAGCACTTGCATCTAAATGCCCTAAGATGGGATATATTTAGCTTTCTCCCTTTAAGTGACTCATAGGGAATCTTCTTAACAAGAGGTCTAGTCATGCAACTATTTATGATGTAGCATGCAAAAATTCAGCAAACTTAGCATTTTCAAATTCAGTTCCATGATCAGACCTTATTGATGCAAGTTGATTACCTAGTTGTTTTTGAGTTTTTCTAACAAAAGAAGTAAACATGTCAAATGCTTCATCTTTAGATGTTAAAAATAATGTCCAAGTAAACCTAGAGTAATCATCAACAAGCACCATCACGTATCTTTTACCACATCTGCTTAATGTTCTCATTGGACCACAAAGATCCATATGGACCAGTTCCATCTTCTGGTGGTGCTTACCATTTTATTGCATTTAAAAGAGGATCTTACCTGCTTCCCCCTTGCACAAGCCTCACAAACTTTGTCTTCCTTGAACTTGATGTTAGGCAGCCCTATCACCAGGTCCTTGGAGACTAATTTGTTGAGTTGACTCAGACTTGCATGTCCAAGTCTCTTGTGCCAGAGGAGGGGATCATTGTCCAACACACTTAAGAAAGTGAGTTCATTTTCTGAAAGTGTGGACAAATCTACAATGCATGTATTGTTTACTCTTTTTCCCTGCAAAACAATCTTGTCAATGGTAAGATTAATCACAAAATATTTAGTAGTGGTGAATGCTACCAAGTTACCTTTATCACATAATTGTGATACACTGATTAGACTGTACTTTTGGTCATCTATCAAGTAGACATTCTCAATAGAGTGATAAACAGTCTTACCTACCTTTCCAACCCCAATGATCTCACCTTTCTTCCCATTTCCAAAGGAGACATTACCTCATTTGAGGTCCTCAAGTGAAAGGAACTGGTTCTTGCTTCCTGTCATATGCTTTGAGCAGCCACTATCCATGTACCATATTTGGCTGCTCTCTTTCACTTGGACCCATAAAAGGAAATTAGGGGTTAGTCTTAGGAACCCAAACTAGTTTGGGTCCCTTTCTATAGGCAAAAGGGTGAATCAGATTCTTTTTAGCCCAACCCGGCAGCCTATTTTTCCCTTGAACAAATTCTTTATTCTTTTTACTAGCCTTTTCTTTTGCAATACATTCAGATTTATAGTGACCAGTTTTACCACAATGTGTGCAAATTTTATTCTCAGGAAGTGTGAGGTACTTGCTTTTAGGGTCCCACTTTGGTGCTTGAGTCCAATAGCCAAGTCCTCTTTTGTTGCTACTGTGATGCTCTTGCAACCAAGAGAGTGCATCAGAGGCCTTGTTCCATTTGCAAGTTCTGTCTAATTCATGTTTCACCTTTCCTAGATCTTCTTTTAGGACTTTAATCTGCTCATCTCTTTTGTACAGCTTATCTTTTATTTTTCCTACATTTTCTCTAAAGTGAGTTGTGTGTGATCAGATTTCTTTTTACCAGTTCCTAATTTCAATTTTAGATTTTCAGATTTAAGCTCTAGGACTGTGGTGTCAAGTTCATGAACCTGGTTCTTCAATTCAGCATTTTTACTATCACTCTCATTAGCGCTAAGTTCCAGGTTTTTGCACTTAGCTTTCAGAATCACACACTCCTTAGACAGCTGTTCCTTTTCATTGTTTATAACTTCAAATTCATCAATGAAATCTAGAAGTAATTCAGATAGACTTTCTTTAGACAAAAACTTAATCTTGTCTTTGAGATGAATTATACTTACCTCAGATTCCTCATTGGGTTTCCCAATTGCCATAG
>NW_017701425.1:0-1936 GCF_001879085.1 Nicotiana attenuata | reverse complement strand
TGTTTGTTCCAACTACTTTTTATTTAATTACAGATTCATTTTCATTTTCAATTTCCCTTTCCTTTTTTTGATTTTTGTTTAATACAAAAATGAGAATTAATAGACCTGATTTAATTCCAAAATTGCACTAATTAATTTTCTAAAACTAACTAGACCCTAATTTACAAGGAAGCCAAACCAAAAATGTAAAAACGACTATTTTTGTTATTTTCTTCTATTTCTGTAGTATTGATTCACTAATAAAATGCTAAAATTGGAACCTAAATGCTATTTTTATATTTTCGAATTTTATTAATAAAAAATGCACAAACAAAAATGCAAACAAAGCACAAAATTATGCAATTAATTCCTAACATTCAAATAATAAAAGAAAAATCCTAGTTCTAATGAATTTTATAGGAGTAATTTAAGCGTGGCAAAAATCAAGTGCTCACAACTAATGAAGCTTACAACAAGAATTTTATAAAGTTTCAACAAAAGAGATATATGTATACTTGTAGCTTTTTCACCTTTCTGATATGTACACCTTTCTGATATGTACACCAGCTTTTGGGATTAGTAAGCTCAAGGCCCTGTGGTTGTGCATTTAGGTAGCTTTTTCAACTGAGAAATTGTGCCTTTTGCACCCCAGTTCATCCTCAGAAAACAATAACTTAATAGATACATATCATCAGTGGGAAACATAGAAAACTGCTCCTAACCATCAATTTCGCTAACATAGAATTCCTAGATGTCACAACCTATTCCAGTGGATCTACTTCAATAGAAACCAGAACAAAGGTGATGTTTGGGCGCAAAAAAACCAGCAGCAGTTAAGCAGAGAAAGGAGGAGGAAACATCCCCAAGAACTTTAAGAAGAAGTTCAAGAAGAAGAAAAAGAACTTTAAGAGTTTCCTCTTTTGCTATTACCTCCACAATAGACCTCTTCTTATGAGTTTCCTCTTTTGCTATTCACCTGCCAAAGATAAATAAGATAGAATACTTATGAGACTACAGAAGAGTCACATAAGAACAAGAATAAATAACAAGTCCAGAGGATACAAAGTCGACTGCATCTCTCAGTATCTCACCAGAACACCCTCCATATCTTTTTGTTACAAACTCCCAGTGGAGTGCAATCACCTCCCTCCCAGTTATCCCCACACCACAATGATGTCTCATAGACAATTTTAGCAGGTTTAGTACGTTCTCATAGACAATGAACGTAATGGAAGCTGCAGGGACATTTTTCAGCATGTTCGCGGTGATACCTCTGTAGAAGCCTTGTATGCCCTCAAACCTGTAAGCACAAAAAATTCAATATCTGGTAACAACTATAACTCCATTGATACATGATATGACAGAAACTTTAGCCGTTTCTCTAGTATTATAAGTCGTGAAGATCTTCATAAGAATTCAGGATTGACTCTTCAAAACCCCTAGCATGAAACTGCAATTGCTTTACTAGATTTTTGAGATAAAGTAGTTTATATCTTACACTATAAGTGCAATAACATTTTACACAAGTGGATGCTAACTTGGTGATGTGGATTAAGACTTAAGGGTAATTAGCAAATCAGGTTTATTTATTTTATTTTTATATAGAAAATATGGTATACAACTTTTATTTGAAATGGTAAGTATTATTGATGTCAGAAGCCACCACTAAGAAAGTGTTGTAGTTACATCCGAAAAGATAGCAAAAGGAGATATAAAGAAGGAGAAAAACACTATCTGTACATAAGATTTAATGAACTATAACAGGGTTTCACTATAATCCACCATTCCAATTTACACCATGAAGATTCAATAAGGGATACCAAGAACTATACCTTCTTCCAAAGGTTGAACACTTCTGTAATGTGGCATAAATCTATTTTGTTTCTTTTAAGAACTACCTCATTAAATCATGACAAACTTTTAGATTTCTTTCTTCAAGTTGAGTTTTGTGTTAATC
>NW_017701424.1:0-1937 GCF_001879085.1 Nicotiana attenuata | reverse complement strand
TAAACACATACCCTGCTCGCGAATCATACATGCGACGCAGGTACACAGAGAGATACATGCTCAATCAATCAAGTAAGAACTTATCAGGGAATATTATCAAAATATATCAAATTCTCTTTTAACAAATTTTTAAGAAGTAAAGTTTAATCCCTTTAGAAATTCATTTACAAATTCCATGTGATTTAAGCAATTTAAGCTACCATAGGGCTTACAAATAATCCAAGTATAACATGCTTTTGGATCCTAACTACCCGGACAATAGCATAATAGTAGCTACGCACGGACTCTCGTCACCTCGTGCGTACGTAGCCCCCACAAATAGGAGCACATAACCAATTGACTCACCTATGGGGACAATTCCCTCTTACAAGGTTATAAAGGAGACTCACCTCGCTCCGAAGACTCATAACCGGCATTCTACATTCCTCCGAAGACTTGCACCAACGCACAATGCTCCAAAACTAGCCAATGATTATACAAATCCATTAATATATGCTCAATTAAGCTTTATAACCCAATTTGTAACAATTTCTAACCCCGAACGAAAAGTTGACAAAAACGCCCTGGGGCCCACGTGCCCGGAATCCGAAATTTTTCGAAGATAAAGTTTACCCATGAACTCACGAACTCAAATATATGATTTTCTCTTAATTCCATACTCAAAATCCTGGTCAAAATTCAAGAATACTAATTTTCTAGGTTTTCCCTTAAACCCCAAGTTTTCTACCAATTTCCATGCACAAATCCATGTATAAACCTTGTATTTAATTCAAAACTAGCATAAATTACTTACCTCATGATAAATGACGGAACCCCCTCTTCAAAAGCTCCAAAAATCGCCCAAAATCGCCCAAGAACCGAGCTCCAAAAATTCCAAAACGAAATGGCAAAGTGACTGATCTTTGTGATTAAATGCTTCTGCCCATCCGTCACTAAAGGCCATTTTCGTCGCTAAAAGTCGTCACTAAAAGTCCACTAAAACAGCTTTACTAGCCCTTATTCAATTGATCATAATTTTCTTTACGAATGTCGAAATGATGAACAATTTAATGTTCTGCAAACTAGAATTCAAGGGCTACAACTTTCGTGTTTTGCACATTTTCAGATTCCTTATAGATTTCTAGATATAAGCTTCCAAAATAGGCTCCTCGCATCAGAAATTTCTGGGAAATTGCAAGACAGCTTTACCAGCCTTTATTCAATCGACCATAACTTTCTGTACAAATATCCAAATGATGAACGGTTTCTTTGTGCGGAAAGTAAAATGCAAGGGCTACAACTTTCGTGTTTTGCAAATTTTCAGAATACTTATAGATTTCGAGATATAAGCTTCCAAAGTAGCCTCCTCGATTGCACCATTTCTGTCCAAACAACAGCTGCAGCAGATTTTCTGCAGTTTTTAAAATTCCGAAATCGATCCGAAACCACCCCGAAACACACCCGAGGCCTCCGGGGCCCCATCCAATCATACAAACCAGTCCCATAACACATTACGGACTTGCTCGGGGCCTCAAATCATATCAAACAACACTAAAACCATGATTCACACTCCAATTCAAGCTTTATGAACTTTGAAATTTCAAACTTCTACATTCGATGTCGAAACCTATCAAATCACGTCCGATTGATCTCAAATTTTGCACACAAGTCACATTCGATATTACGGACCTACTCCAACTTCCGGAATTGGATTCTGACCCCGATATCAAAAAGTCAAACTCTCGGTCAAACTTCTCAAAAACCTTCAAATTTCTATTTTTAGCCAAATGGCTCCAAAATGACCTACGGACCTCCGAATTCACTTCCGATCGCGCTCCCAACTCCAGAATCACCATACGGAGCTATTTACAGTTTCGGAACCCCAAACGGACATCGATAACACTGAAATGCACTTCAAGCCAAACTTATGAAATTTCTTCTAAAATGCTAACTTCCAC
>NW_017701423.1:0-1938 GCF_001879085.1 Nicotiana attenuata | reverse complement strand
GCGAAGATGTATTAGGACTTGAGGCAGCACTACTGGTGGAGGCGGATGAAGAAGGATATAGTTGGTTATGTGTCTAGATGCCTCAACTACCAGCAGGTGAAGTATGAGCACCAGCGCCCGGGTGGGTTGCTTCAGCAGATAGAGATTCCGGAGTGGAAGTGGGAGCGCATCACCATGGATTTCGTGTCGGGACTCCCACGGACCTTGAAGAAGTTTGATGCCATTTGGGTCATTGTGGATCGGCTGACCAAGTCCGCTCATTTCATCCCTGTGTGTACCACTTATTCATCGGAGCGGTTGGCGGAGATTTATATCCGGGAGATTGTCCATCTGCATGGTATTCCAGTTTCTATTATTTCGGACAGAGGTACCCAGTTCACATCGCAGTTCTGGAGAGCCGTGCAGCAGGAGTTAGGCACTCGGGTGGAGTTGAGCACAGCATTTCACTCCCAGACGGACGGACAGTCCGAGCACACTATTCATATTCTTGAGGATATGCTCCGTGCGTGTGTGATTGAGTTTGGAGGGTCTTGGGATCATTTCTTGCCACTGGCGGAGTTTGCTTACAACAATAGTTATCAGTCTAGCATTCAGATGGCACCGTATGAGGCTTTATATGGTAGGAGGTGTAGATCCCCGGTGGGTTGGTTTGAGCCGGGTGACGCCAGGCTATTGGGCACAGAGTTGGTTCAGGATGCATTGGAGAAGGTTAAGACGATTCAGGATAGACTCCGTACAGCCCAGTCCAGACAGAAGAGTTACGCGGACAAGAAGGTTCGTGATGTTTCATATATGGTTGGTGAGCGGGTTCTGCTTCGGGTTTCGCCTATGAAAGGCGTCATGAGATTTGGGAAGAAAGGAAAGTTGAGTCCGAGGTTTATTGGCCCTTTTGAGATCTTGCGGCGAGTTGGGGAGGTTGCCTATGAGCTTGCCTTGCCTCCCAGTTTGGCCGGAGTTCATCCGGTATTTCATGTTTCGATGCTCCGGAGGTATCATGGTGATCCGTCTCACGTGTTGGATTTCAGTTCAGTCCAGTTGGACAAGGATCTATCCTATGTTGAGGAGCCAGTAGCTATATTGGACAGACAGATCAGAAAGTTGAGGTCAAAGAACATTGCTTCAGTGAAGGTTCAGTGGCGAGGTCAGCCGGCCGAGGAGGCGACCTGGGAGACCGAGCGAGATATGTGCAGCCAGTACCCTCATCTTTTCACTACTTCAGGTATGTTCTCTATGCTCGTTCGAGGACGAACGAATGTTTAAGTGTAGCAGGATGTAACGACCCGTCCGGTCGTTTTTGGAATTTACACCCCGATCCCCCATTAACTGCTTCCCCTAAGTTCATTTCTGCTATGTTGGTTTGTCGGGACGTACGGTGTTAGGATTCAGAGTGTTTTGGGACACTTAGTCCCTAAATGAGAGCTTAAGTGTGGAAAAGTGGTCCGTAGTCGGAACAGTATGAAGACGACCTCGGAATGGAAATCCGATGGTCCCGTTAGCTCCGTTAGGTGATTTCGGGGTTGGGAGCGTGTTCGGAATGTATTTTGGAAGTCCGTAGCTCATTTAGGCTTGAAATGCCGAAGTTTGAATTTTTGAAGTTTCCGGTCTGATAGTGAGTTTTTGATTCGAGGGTCGGATTGGAATTCCGGAAGTTGCAGTAGCTCCGTCATGTCATTTGGGATGTGTGTGCAAAATTTCAGGTCATTTGGACGTGTTTTGGTTAGGTTTTTGATCGAAAGCGTATTTTGATAAAAGTTGAAGTTCTTAGGCTCAAATCCTTGTTTAATTCGAGTTTCCGGCGTTGTACTAGGTGGTTTAAGGATTGGTACAAGTTTGAATGATGATATGGGATATGTCCGTAGGTTTGGTTGAGGTCTCGGGGGCCTCGGGTGTGTTTCGGATGCTCAACGGAGCATTTTGGAGTTTGAAAATGTTGCAGAA
>NW_017701422.1:0-1938 GCF_001879085.1 Nicotiana attenuata | reverse complement strand
AGGCCGGACAAGTTACTAAGCCGGATGGCCTTTTGGTTCCCGGTACGTAGCCCCCTCCTCGACTCGAGTTGTCCGCTCGGGTACACAGTCTAGAACACATACCCAGGTGTTGAACCCAGAAGAACTTGACTTCATGCCGGATCCCTAGTAGGAACGCTTATCTGCATCACATGCATTTTGACTTAGGGGACTCAACACAGGGGTTGGGTCCGTCTAGGACAGGTGTACCCGGAATAATGGACCATCCTGATGCATCCTACTTGTGCATTTATCTGTTTTGGACCCGCGTGCTGACCGGCTTTGAATATTTGGGAAAGTGGAACAACCAAAAAAGAAAATAGCAGTGTAGAGAGTTAATTTCCTATATTAGAAAAAACCAATGTCCAAGTAGTGCCGAAATGCTGCCGAATTTTTGAGAAAATGAAAAAAAAGAAAAGTTCTTTTTTGCCAATGGAAAAGAAAAACAAAAAAGAGTTTTATTTTCCAATTAGTTTATTTGCCACTGAAAAGAAAATACAAAAAAAATAATCTTGCTTTCAGAAATAGTGAATTTGCCAATAAAAACAAAAAAAAAAAGGGGTCTTGTTTTCAAAAATAGTTAGATTTATCTGCCCGAACTACGCTGGTTTTATTCTCACCGGGTGTGAGATACGTAGGCAACCCTCATAAGGTCCAACCTCCCCTTTTTCAAAAATAGCCAAAAATGCCAAAATTTTTAATTTCATCATGAATAAGTCGGGTGCCGCCATTCTTGTTTAAAATAAGCCGAATGTCCCCAAAAGGGCGCCGGAAGGCTGTTTTTGCAAGAGCAGCCACCCTGAGTCATTTTTTTACGGTTAGCAGGCACAACCTTAAAATCTTCTTTATGAAGTGCTGAAAGGCCGTATCCGCAATACCGGCTGTTTGTTTAAATTGGAAATTTGAACAGAGATCGTGCCATTTTTCTCTTTTAGGTCAAAATAAGTGATTAAAATCACCTTAATAAATGTGCAGGATGAGCACGACTCAAAATGAATTATTTTCAATCATGCATAAAATCCCTTTGGAGTTACGTCTGTGGTGGAACGATTTAGGCAGAGAAGGGCAAGATGCAGTCAAGAAACATTTGAAAGGGCTTACCGGTCTGCTCGATATTGTGCCTCGGGGAGATATTATTAGAGCACTGGTTACATGTTGGGACCCAGCACATAATGTGTTCCATTTTTCGGACTTTGAGCTTACCCCGACATTAGAGGAAATAGCTGGCTACATTGGAAAGGATGAGGTTCCGTTGAGGCACAAATACTTGGTTGCCCCAGAGTTGTAGCCGTGCACAGATTTCTAGACTCTTTGAAGATAGTCAGAACCGTCCATAACACAGATCTGGCAAATGGCTTTTGTACTCTGAGCTTCATATATCATCGATATGGCCATATCGGGGGGTTCAACAACTCAGAAAGTAAGATATGTAGCAAAGGAAACTGCCAGAAGTAGGAGGAGTATCGACGTTTCGCCTTCATGGTAGCTTTCCTGGGGCTTTTAGTATTTCCAAGGAAGGATGGGAACATTGACATAAAAATAGCTGGGGTCGTCAGCACGTTAATTACTCAAGCCAAAAGTACACTTGCACCTATGATATTGGCCGACATCTTCCGTGCTCTTACAGCCTGCAAGGCCGGGGAAGCTTTCTTCGAGGGGTGCAGTCTATTGTTACAAATGTGGATGATCGAGCATCTGTGTCATCGTCCTCAATTTTTGAGCTACGGGTCTCCAGAAAAAACATGCATAGAAGAGTTTTACACGAGGATTAAAGGGGCCGAATTGCCAGAAGGAGTCACGGGTTGGACAACATATTTTCAGTCCCTCACTGCTAGCCAAATAGAGTGGACACTGGGATGGTTACCCGTTGATGAAATCGTATACATGCCGGCAGCCCGACCACATTTCCTCTGATGGGGC
>NW_017701421.1:0-1938 GCF_001879085.1 Nicotiana attenuata | reverse complement strand
GATCTAGTTGTATAAATGATAATTCATTCCATGTAACTTTTCTCAACTGTTGTATCTTGTCTACCCCCTCATGTTAGAAAAACTAACTTGTTTCCTCAACTTTGAGAACCCATCTTTGTGCATTATGGTGTTAATCAAAATATACACCGCATCAATAATAATAATAAGATGGAATTATTTGGTTCCTGACCCTGAACCACTTGTGAGGGGAGAATGTAATATACTTTCGTATATAACCTATATCAAACTGATATAGATAACTTTGTTCTCATAACCAATAGTTGAGCTATTAAGTAGAGGCACTTAATAAATCATTTTGCTAAACCAACTGTGATGTAAACCAACTTATCAAGAAGAACTATCTTGAATAAAAAATCTGAAAATTATGCTCTATATTAAATTATTGAGCAAGTTACCTCGCAAACACCAAGTTGCGGATCAATAATAATTGCACATGTAACCATCTCATAGATGCATCTTATGTGGTATACATGGCAGGTGAATGGGCCCATATTCACCTTTGATACTTCCAGCATTCATGGGATTCATTCCCAATTTTAATTGGTCTATTAATTAATGAGAACAAGCAATGTAAGAGAATTCGTAAAGAACTTTCTAGTTCTTTAATATTTACCCATGTGAATTCTCTTTTATTTTTGCACATCATACTTGAATTAACATGGCTAAACCAATTATGCCAACTGGATAAATTATCAATATTGATAAACTTCAGGTTACACCATGATGTGTGCAATTATGAATAAACTCCAAGTTTATTATGATATGGGTTTTTATATCAATAAATATCCACTTCATTGTGGTATTCTTTTGTTTATGTAGTACAAATTGGAGAATAAAGCGGGTAGCTTTTCACATACATATTACCCCGCTACAAGTTGTAGTAATAGAAGATATTAAATCTTTCCTTTATTTATAGTCTCAATATGACCAACCGCTTTTGCGAATACTTTAGAAACTCAATTAAGTTTCTTTGAGACTTACTACAACACAATACCTTATTGGTAATTAATTGTGTTTCTCCAAAATAGTATAATTGGCTCTTGCAGAGTTCTCAATTAATTTTGTAGTACCACATATTAATCAACACCCATATGGTGAATATCTCTTTTAAAGAGAAAGTTATACCATTATGGTTATGGTCAAAATTATATGCAAGATCTGTTTCTTGCATTACCGTTGTCTTTTAACAATCACAATGCCAAAATATTTTGGCGTACAATAGGTACGTGACCAATGATCATTCATGCCATAATAATAACATTATTTTCTTATATCACCTCAAACCTCCTTTTAGAGGTGAGTGCGGTATATTCACTACCACTAGCACGTTCATATTCTTTGAAGAATGAATATGTATTCATAAATCAGATGTTGTCACATTCACATCATGAATGGACCATAATCATCTATATGTGCTTTACAAAATCTCATGTCAAATCGATGACAAATATTTTTCACAGAGTGAAAGATTATTTTGAGAATCCTTATTGTTCTCATTACCACAAATGATGACGATTATAATTTCGTCTATTGCCACGTCCATATCCATCGATGCATTCATAGTAATAATTTTATTTCTTTCAGACTTATCACATACTGCTATCACATTCTCTTAAGGGAATGAGAATGGAGCAAATTCAATGGGACGAGTTTTCAATTCTTTGCCCACAATCATACATGAATTTGATCATGGCAAGACATAGAAATTTTACCACTTCAGGTGGTTATAATTTCTTACAAACTCCATTAGAGTTATAATCAAACTTTAGTTGTCTTTGCTTGTATATAAAATCAAAGTATAGAATAAAAGAGAAAAATACGGTAAAATACTTACCTTAAATCCAGAATTTAATCATGAAGGAAGTTCATGGAATAATTGACAATCATTATGCTCAATCTCAAAGCTTCTACTCAATT
>NW_017701420.1:0-1938 GCF_001879085.1 Nicotiana attenuata | reverse complement strand
AACAAAAAGGAAGTCATGAGTTTGCTCGGGAGGCTGAACTATATCAGTAGGTTCGCCGCTCAGCTCACAACCACGTGCGAGCCCATCTTTAAGTTGCTGAAAAAGGATGCCGCTATCAGGTGGACAGACGATTGCCAAAAAGCTTTTGACAGGATCAAAGATTATCTGTCAAAACCCCCTGTACTGGTCCCGCCTGAACCTGGTAGGCCTTTGTTTTTATATCTATCGGTGATGGATAATTCCTTTGGATGCGTTCTGGGGCAACATGATGCAACAGGCAAAAAGTCACAGGCAATCTATTATTTGAGCAAGAAGTTAACCAATTATGAGGTTAAGTACACCCTTTTAGAAAGAACATGTTGTGCCTTGACTTGGGTCGCTCAGAAGCTGAGACATTATCTTTTGGCCTACACTACTCACCTCATATCCAGAATGGATCCTTTGAAGTACATCTTCTAAAAGCCAATGCCCACTGGCAGGCTCGCAAAATGACAAATCTTGCTCACAGAGTTTGACATCGTCTATGTCACTCGCACCGCGATGAAAGCACAGGCTTTGGCAGATCATTTGGCAGAGAATCCAGTTGATAATGAGTACATGCCACTTAGCACATACTTCCCAGACGAAGAGGTCAACTCAATAGAGAAGTGGTTCCAGACGATCACCCTGTATGGAAAATGTATTTTGATGGAGCTGTCAATATCAAAGGAGTTGGGATCGGGGCAATCCTCATCTCACCTATTTGACATCATTACCCTGCAACGGCCCAACTTCGATTCTTCTGTACCAATAATACGGCAGAATACGAAGCTTGTATCATGGGTTTGAAAATGGACATCGATCTGGATGTGCATGAACTATTGGTTATGGGAGATTCTGACTTGCTTATCCGGCAGGCTCAAGGCGAATGGGAGACTCGAGCAATCAAGCTTATTCCGTACAGACAATGCGTGCAAGACTTGAGCAAAAGATTCAAATCCATCGAGTTCAGGTACATTCATAGGTTTCACAACGAGCTAGCCGATGCCTTGGCTACTTTAGCCTCGATGATCCCTTATCCAGGCAACGCTCATATTGATCCGCTAGAAATCCAAGTTCGAAATCAACACGGTTACTGAAATACAATTGAGACAGAACCAGATGGTGAACCATGGTATCATGACATAAAACAATTCCTGAAAATGAGAGAATATCCAGAGCATGCCAAAGGAGATCAAAAAAGAACTTTAAGGCGGCTCGCCAGTGGTTTCTTCCTGAATGGGGAAATTCTGTACAAAAGGACCCCAGATTTAAACTTGTTGAGATGCATAGATGCTACAGAAGCAGAGCAGATCATGGGTGAAGTGCATTCGGGGGTGTGCGGACCTCACATGAATGGATATGTTTTGGCGAAGAAGATTCTGCGGGCGGGGTATTATTGGCTTACTATGGAGTGAGATTGCTTCAGTTTTGTTCGCAAGTGTCACCAATGCCAGATTCATGGTGATTTGATTCACTCGCCTCCTTCAGAGTTGCATCCCATGTCCTCTCCTTGGCCTTTTGTTGCTTGGGGAATGGATGTTATTGGTCCAATCGAGCCAAAGGCTTCAAATGGGCATAGATTCATTTTGGTTTGCAATTGATTACTTCACCAAGTGGGTGGAGGCCGTCACTTTCAAAGCAGTCACCAAGAAAGTAGTGGTAGACTTTGTTCATTCCAACATCATCTGTCGCTTTGGTATCCCAAAGACCATTATCACTGACAATGCAGCCAATCTAAATAGTCATTTGATGAAGGAGGTATGCGAACAATTTAAAATCATGCATCATCAGTCTACCCCTTACCGGCCAAAAGCTAATGGAGCCGTTGAAGCGGCAAACAAGAACATCAAGAAGATTCTTAGGAAAATGATCCAAGGTTCCAGGCAATGGCATGAAAAGCTGCCTTTTGCTCTTTTG
>NW_017701419.1:0-1938 GCF_001879085.1 Nicotiana attenuata | reverse complement strand
CGTCTGACCATCTGAACTGGGCACCCTTCTGGTTCAATCTGGTCATCGTGGCTGCTATGGATGAAAACCCCTCTACGAACTGACGATAGTAGCCTGCTAAACCCAAGAAACATCGTGCAAATATCACCAAAACATGGCACGGAATGACCCTTCGTGCAAGTATTATCAAACCTGGCACGGAATGACCCTTCGTGTAAAGATAATCAAACATGGCACGGAATGACCCTTCATGCAATATCACTCTTCCTTACCCAAACAGTAGTCACAACCAAACGGGGCGAGGGGATAACAAATAATAAGAAGTGTCCCGGCAAGGGAAATACACAACTAAACAGCCAAATCCCGGCAAGGGAGCAACAACAATAACTTTCATATCCCGACAAGGGAGATAATCAATATACTCAACCCATCTCGGCAAGGGATTAATCACATCACTTTCTATTTCTTTCATTTCTTACTCAATAGTTTTACTATCGTTCGAGCCAACGCCCCAAAGAATTTACAATTCATAATTAGTCCTCATACTCTTCACATTGCGTAGAATTCATCAATTAACATGGAAGAGTCATAACAATATCAGGATAAGTACAAACTAGGACCCACGGTCATGTTAGACACCGGTGTATAGATACTCTTCACCATGCCTATACACCGTACTCGATCATTTAGCAGTTAGCAAATGATAACACTCTAATCCTACTCCTTCAAGCCAAAGTTAGATCAAACACTTACCTCAAATGCTCCAAGCTCATCTCAATCCTCTAGTATATCTTTACCCTTCGAATTCACCACCAAACCGCTCGAATCTAGTCACAAATTACTTGAGTGTATCAACAAAGGCTAATCTAATAAACTTGAATGCCTGAAAAGTGAATTCCCAAAGTTTTACTCCAAATTACCCAAATCGCCCCCGGGCCCACGTGGTCAAAACCCGAGGTTCGAACCAACCCCGATTACCCATTCCCCCATGAACTCAAATATGTAAGGTATTTTGGAATCGGACCTCAAATTGAGGTCCAAAACCCCCAAATTTAGGAACCCTAGTTCTACCCTAAATTCCCAAATTTCCCCCATTAAAATCTTTGTTTTGAAATTGAAATTATGATTAAGGATGTTAAGGAGTATAGAAAATCAGTTAGAAATCACTTACCAGTCGTTTTGAAGAAGAAGAATCGTTTGGAAAATCGCCACTTATGTTTTGGGTTTTGAAAAAGTGAAAAAAAGATTGAAAATCCCGACTTTATATACTTTACTGAAGGCTGGCGCGGACCGCACAAAAATGCACTGCGGCCGCGCCGAGGAAGGGAAGAAAAATGACTCTCTGAACCTACCCAGCGCGGACCGCACTGATTTGGTGCGCGGCCGTGCTAGTAAACTTACCCCTTGGCCCTCTGAATCTAGCCACACGGACCGCACAGAAATGCACCGCGGCCGCGCGGCCGCGCGGCTTCCAGCACGGACCGCGCGGAAATGATCGCGGCCGCGCTGGGGGCCTGCAACTCCTGGACCTGCAAATTTCTGATACTTTTAAGTCTAAGACCCTCCCGAGACCCACTCAAAACTCACCCGAGCCCTCGGGGCTCCAAACCAAACAAGCACATAACTCCAAAAACATCCTACGGACTCATCCGTGCGATCAAATCGCCAAAACAACATCGAATTAGGCCTCAAGACCCATTATTTCCTTCCCATTTCCATGAAACATCAAATTTTACTGCTTCTAGCTCAAAACACGTCAAATGACGTCCAAATCTAACCAAACTTCACAGCGATTGCTTAACTCATATTTAAGACTTGTGCCGGGCGTCGGAACCAAAATACGAGCCCAACAGCACAGTCTTCTAGACAAATAACACTTTCCAATTCTTTAATTATTTTCAGAAAATAATTTCACGTAAAAATTCATTCCTCGGACTCGGGACCTCGGAATTTGATTCC
>NW_017701418.1:0-1939 GCF_001879085.1 Nicotiana attenuata | reverse complement strand
TTCAGGTCATTTGGACGTCGTTTGGTTGGGTTTTTGATCGAATGTGAGTTTCGGAAGAATTTGATAAACTTAGGCTTGAATCCATGGTGAATTGATGATCTTTGTGTTGTCTGACGTGTTTTGATGATTGGAACAAGTTCGTATGAGGTTTTAGGTTGTGTTGGTGTTGTGGTTGAGGTCCCGGGGGGCCTCGAGGTGAATTGGAATGGTTAAAAGAGAGTTTTTGAAGGTTGCTTCAGGTCTGATATTGCTGGTATCTGGTATTTCCGCTTCTGCGGAAATGGACCGCAGAAGCGGGTGAGCGATCGCAGAAGCGGCCAGGTGTGGGTTAGGGTAGTTCCGCATAAGCGGAAGTTGGTCGCTTCAGCGGGTCCGCATAAGCGGACATTGTACCGCAGAAGCGGTTTTGAGGGAACCGCAGAAGCGGAGTTCGAGTCGCATAAGCGAAGTCCGGGTTTTTAAGTGAAGACCGCATAAGCGGATTTTTGGCCGCAGAAGCGGTCCCGCATAAGCGGAAGCGGGACCGCATAAGCGAAAATCGCTGTTGGAAGTACTCACTGAGTTGGAAGTACTCACTTTACTCCCTGCACCACGTGTGCAGATTCAGGTGCTCCGGAGACTTAGTGGAGCGGTTTGCATTTTTCGTGAAGTTCATTTTCAGGAGTTGTTGAGGTAGCTGCCTGACGTCCGCAGGACCCGACTCCTCCCCTTTATTTCATTTATCTTTCCATATCCTAGAATTCTTTATTACTATGGATATATTACTCTTTTACATCTAGAGGCTCTAGACTCGTGACTCCAGATCTATTGGGGAATGTTTGGATATTCGTTATTATTTTCCATAGTATTTTATTTTGATTCGGATTGGAACCTTGATATTTGCTATTTTAATCGTATTACTTGTTAACGGATTGCGTATTTGGGTTGAGAGTATTTAATTGGTCGGGCTTGCCTAGCATTAGTGTTGGGCGCCCTCACGACCGGGATTGGGGTCGTGACAAGTTGGTATGAGAGCCTAGGTTACTAGGCCTCGCGAGTCATGAGCCGGTTTAGTAGAGTCTCGCGGAACGGTACGGGGACGCCTGTACTTCTCCTCGAGAGGCTGCAGAACCTTTAGGAAAACTCCATATTCTTGAAATTCTTGTCGTGCGGCTTTGTGATTCGAGAACTAAATTCCTGTATTCTATTCTCTCGCAGATGGCGAGAACTCGTGCTACCGGACGCGATGGTCGACCACCAGTACCACCCACTAGAGGCCGTGGACGCGGTCGTGGTCGTGGTCGAGGTAGGGCAACAGAGACAGCACCTGCTGACCCACCAGCTGCCACAGTTCAGGACCAGACTCCAGCTGTCGATGTCCCAACAGCACCTGTGCAGGCACCAGCAGTGCCTATTGCTATTCCTGGTCTCTAGGAGACCTTGGCACAGATACTATCAGTTTGCACTGGCCTGGCTCAGGCAGTCTCAATTTCTACTGCAGCAGCTGCTTCCCAGACCGGGGGAGGACATCAGACCCCTGTTGCTCACACACCTGAGCAAGCTGCCCAGGGATTTCAGACACCGGAAGCAGCCATAGTTCCTCCAGTTATTCCAGTTGCTCCAGTTGCTCCAGTTGCACCAGTTGCACCAGCTCCAGCCTATGAGGTTCCAGCTATGCCGGACGATGAGCAGCGCCGTCTTGAGAGATTCGGCAGGCTTCAGCCTCCGATGTTCAGCGGTGCTGAGGGCGAGGATGCCCAGGGTTTTCTGGATAAGTGTCAGCGTATGCTTCGCACTGCAGAGATCTTAGAGTCGAGTGGCGTGGCTTTTACTACTTTCCAGTTCTCAGGGTCCGCATTCACCTGGTGGGAGGACTTTGAGAGGCGTAGGCCGGTTGGTACAGCGCCCCTTACATGGCAGCAGTTCTCCACACTCTTTCTGGAGAAGTACGTACCGCAGT
>NW_017701417.1:0-1939 GCF_001879085.1 Nicotiana attenuata | reverse complement strand
ACGTGGTTGGCCAATGTGGTTCCAGTACCAAAGAAAGACGGGAAAAACCCGGGTGTGTGTAGATTACCGAGATTTGAACAGGGCAAGTCCCAAAGATAATTTCCCGTTACCTAACATTCACATCCTTGTTGATAACTGCGCCAAACATGAAATACAGTCTTTCGTAGACTGTTACGCAGGATATCACCAAGTGTTGATGGATGAAGAGGATGCCGAAAAGACAGCTTTCACTACACCATGGGGAACCTACTGTTATCGGGTCATGCCGTTTGGGCTGAAGAATGCTGGGGCAACTTATATGAGGGCCATGACCACCATCTTCCACGATATGATGCATCAAGAAATAGAGGTGTATGTGGATGATGTAATCGTTAAATCCCGAACTCAGAACGATCACGTTCGAGATTTGAGAAAGTTCTTTGAACGGCTGCGCAAGTATGATCTGAAGTTGAATCCAGCTAAATGTGCTTTCGGAGTCCCATCGGGCAAGCTCTTGGGTTTCATAGTCAGCAGGAGAGGTATTGAGTTGGATCCAACAAAGATAAAGGCCATTCGAGATTTACCTCCTCCAAGAACTAAGAAGGAGGTGATGAGTTTATTGGGCAGATTAAACTATATCAGTCGATTCATCGCTCAATTGACTACCACCTGTGAGCCTATATTCAAGTTATTGAAGAAAGATGCGGCTATCAAGTGGACGTCCGAATGTCAAGAGGCCTTTGATAAAATCAAGAAATACTTGTCAAACCCTCCAGTATTGGTCCCACCGGAACGGGGACGACCTCTTTTCTTGTATCTGACAGTGTTGGAAAATTCTTTTGGCTGTGTCCTCGGTCAGCATGACGTAACCGGAAGGAAAGAGCAGGCAATTTACTATCTAAGCAAGAAGTTTACTGGCTACGAGGCCAAATACACTTTGTTGGAAAGAACATGCTGCGCCCTGACGTGGGTTGCCCAAAAGCTGAGACATTATCTTCAAGCCCATACCACCTATCTAATAACCAGGTTGGATCCTTTGAAATACATATTCCAGAAACCGATGCCCACTGGGAGGTTGGCAAAATGGCAAATCTTGCTCACTGAATTTGACATAGTCTATGTTACTCGCACGGCAGTGAAAGCCCAGGCTTTGGCGGATCATTTGGCTGAAAACCCGGTCGACGAAGAATATCGACCGTTAAGCACCTATTTCCCAGATGAGGAAGTAAACTCAGTGGAAGCCACCTCTGAGGACACTCGGGCTTGGAAAATGTTCTTTGATGGAGCAGTAAATGCGAGAGGTGTAGGTATTGGGGCGATCTTAATATCACCCAATGGCCAACACTACCCGGCTACAGCCAGGCTCCGTTTCTTTTGCACAAACAATACAGCTGAGTATGAAGCCTGCATCATGGGCATGAACATGGCAATTGACCAAGATGTTGAAGATTTATTAATCATGGGGGACTCTGACTTGATTATCCGACAAGCCCAAGGAGAATGGGAAACTCGAGATGTTAAGCTCATTCCTTATCGACAGCATGTGGAAGATCTCACCAAACGCTTCAAGTCGGTAGAATTCAGGTATATCCCTCGGTGTCATAATGAACTAGCCGATGCACTTGCCACTCTAGCTTCAATGTTGCCTTACCCTGGCAATGCCCATATTGACCCTTTAGAGATTCAAATCAAAGAAAAGCACGGGTATTGCAATACAGCTGAGGTGGAACCAAGTGGTCAGCCCTGGTATCAAGATATCAAGAGATTTCTGAAAACACAGGAATACCCTGAGCAGGCCACCGGAGATCAGAAGAGAACCATTAGACGACATGCGAGTGGTTTCTTTTTAAGTGGTGATGTTTTGTATAAAAGAACCCCGGACCTCAACTTGCTAAGATGTGTTGACGCCGAAGAAGCTGGAAGAATTATGCATGAAGTACACGCAGGAGTGTGTGGACCT
>NW_017701416.1:0-1939 GCF_001879085.1 Nicotiana attenuata | reverse complement strand
AAATTGTGAAAACATATCCACCCGTGGATTTAACTTCAGATGATCCGGTGATCCAATTTGCATCACTATATTCCTCGATCACGGAAGGATATTTGTTATAATGCAAAGCATAATTTTGGGTATGTTTTAGATACCCCAAAACTTGTTTCATTGCCATCTAATGTATTTGATTGGGATTACTTATAAACCGACTCAGTTTGCTAATAGCACATGCTATATCTGGTCGCGTATAATTCATGATATACATCAAACTTCCCAATACTCTTGCATAGTCCAGTTGTGAGTCACTTTCACCTTCATTCTTTTGAAGTGCATAACTCACGTCAATTGGAGTCTTGGCAATTTTGAAATCCAAATACTTGAACTTGTCAAGTACCTTTTCAATGTAGTGAGACTGTGATAATGCTAGACCTTGTGGAGTCTTGCGAATTCTGATTCCTAAGATCACATCAGCAACTCCTAAGTCTTTCATGTCGAATTTGCTAGCCAACATGCGCTTTGTAGCATTTATATCTGCCATACTTTTGCTTATTATCAACATGTCATCAACATATAAACAAACAATGACTTCATGACCTGGAGTATTTTTAATGTAAACACATTTGTCGCACTCGTTGATTTTAAATCCATTTGCCAACATTGTTTGGTCAAATTTTCCATGCCATTGTTTGGGTGCTTGTTTAAGTCCATAAAGCGACTTAACAAGTTTGCACACTTTCTTTTCTTTACCAGGAACCACAAAACCCTCAGGTTATTCCATGTAAATCTCTTCCTCCAATTCTCCATTTAGGAAAGCTGTTTTAACATCCATTTGATGGATTTCAAGATCATACACGGCCGCTAGTGCCACTAACACCCTAATAGATGTTATCCTCGTTACTGGCGAGTAAGTGTCAAAGTAATCAAGGCCTTCCTTTTGTCTATAACCTTTGACAACAAGTCTTGCCTTATATTTGTCAATAGTGCCATCAGCTCTAATTTTCCGTTTAAAGATCCATTTCGAACCTAAAGGCTTATTTCCTGGAGGAAGATCAACCAATTCCCATGTATGGTTATCCAAAATTGATTGAATCTCACTATTGACTGCCTCTTTCCAAAATGCTGAATCAGAAGACGACATAGCTGCTTTAAAAGTTTGAGGCTCATTTTCAAGCAAGAATGTCACAAAATCTGGTCCAAAGGAAGCAGATGTTCTTTGACGTTTGCTACGCCTTGGATCTTCTATACTTGGAGTATTTTCCTTTGGTTCTTCCCGAGGTCGTATAGGTTTTTCACTTAACGACTCGCTTTCAGTTTTACACGGATAGATGCTTTCAAAGAATTCAGCATTATCTGATTCCATTACCGTATTAACATGAATCTCGGGATTATCAGATTTATGAACCAAAAATCGACATGCTTTACTATTTGTAGCATATCCAATGAAAACGCAATCTACTGTTTTTGGTCCAATTTTAACCCTTTTAGGTAAAGGAACTTGTACCTTTGCTAGACACCCCCACACTTTGAAATATTTCAAGTTGGGCTTTCTTCCTTTCCATTTTTCATATGGAATAGATTACGTTTTGCTGTGGGGTACTCTGTTGAGTATTCGGTTAGCTGTAAGGATAGCTTCCCCCCACAAACTCTACGGTAATCCGGAACTCATTAATAAAGAATTCATCATTTCTTTTAATGTCCGATTTTTTCTTTCCGCAATTCCGTTGGATTGAGGTGTGTAAGGTGCAGTAGTTTGATGGATAATTCCATATTCCGAACATATTTCTGCAAACGGAGATTCATATTCTCCACCTCTATCACTTCTAATCATTTTGATCTTTTTATTCAATTGATTTTCTACCTCATTCTTGTATTGCTTAAATGCTTCAATTGCTTCATCCTTACTATTAAGCAAATAAACATAGCAATATCTAGTGCAATCGTCAATAAAAGTAATAAA
>NW_017701415.1:0-1939 GCF_001879085.1 Nicotiana attenuata | reverse complement strand
GCGGTGGAACCGCGGCCAAACATGCCCTCTGATTCTTCAGTTGTCCGCGACCATCTTCTACCGCGGTTCTGCCGCGGTCGCGGCAAAACCGCGGTTTTTCACCCTGTTACGTTTAGAATTTGGAAAAACGTAAAACATAAAAGTTGTAGCTCTTTGAGTTAGCTTTCCAACCATATATTGTGGAGCCCAAATGGATTTCTGAGCAAAAGGTTATGTCTATTTTACTAGACAGTGTGCAATATACCTCCTCAAGTCTTCGTTCGTACTTAATTATCAAATTTGACCCCCGAACACGATCCCGGCTTAATTCCTTGAGCTTTTACTCAGAATTCAAAGCTTCAAATCACTTAAATTCATTCCATAACATCTATATAGCTCGGAATCACACCTACAAGGCATAAAACACACAATTAGTGCAAAACACTAGCGATTAAAGCGCAAACTCAATTAAAGTGCAGTAAATTCGAGTGTAATAAGCGACTAAAATATGCAATTATAGCCTATCATCAACACCCCACACTTAAACCATTGCTCTTCCTCGAGCAATCATACTACACCCTTTTTTTTATAGACACGACCTTTTTAAACAATTCTCCTAACTCATCACACCAAGAGTATTTAAAATAGACTAAGCACAAAAGCGTAACATCTTCACCTCAAAATTTGACTCACAAGTACCACACGTTATTCACAACTCACCCACTTACTCTAATATAGAGGTCACTGACATTACCTTTCCTTCATGAATCAAGTGCCCTCACACAACAAAAGAGAGTAGTTCCACACAATAAAATTTAAGAACACTTAGGAACTCAAGATAGAAAGAATTCACTCACTCTCAGAAATAACATTCATATGCCACAAAAGATGCACCATAAGCTTGCCCGTAGTGTACTACTCCACTAATCGAGCTCATTCAATCTTGGATCAATTAGGACTTTATTTGGTTGTAATGTAGGCTACGGGACGGGTAGGATACATTTAGATATAAGAGTGACTACACCTCCCTAAGCACTTTAATACATACATTTTAACATTTAAACCCCATACTTATGTCAAACCAAAACTCCACCTTCACATCAATTTATATTATCCCATACTTCTTTAAGCACACTTACGTCAAGAGCCACCACTTATCAAGATTTTTTTTTTCCAACAATCCAACTATATTTTTTTTTTTCAATTCAAGTCGCTCTTCCTTTTTCAAAACAGTGCACCTTTCTCCTTATTTCATTAGTTCCACTCAAAAGCCAAACCAACCACCCCACACTTTAACTTTTACAAAGTTCATAACATTCAAGTGCTCATGAGAGGTGAAAAGGTTCAAATAGATGGTTAATTCAAACAAATGGGTAAGGCTTGTAATGTGGTTGCCAAAGAAACAGGATTACAGGCTCAAAGGGGTTAACTACGATACATAATAATTAGGCGGGTAAAATATACATATCTGGCTCAACAAGAAAACGCCTATATCACTTCCAAGACTGAACAACACTACTATTTCGCTTTGCAAACACACGGGGCAAGTTCTAGGCATCAAATGCAATGCACAGAATAACACAAAACCTTACACACACATGGCACATAACTCACTCAGGATTGGATTCATCAAGACACCCTAGTCAGAGCAGTTAAGCAAATTTAAGATCATACAATTTAAGGTACTTATACAAGAGTCAAAAACTGAGCCTAAGCGTCACAGCCAAAGTACTCACTATTCTCAAGGCATAACAAAGTCAAGAGATATTGCTTCATTTCAAAACAAAACACAATGGCTCCTATTCCCCAAAAAAAAAACTAACTACACCCGGTTCAAATAAAACCCTTGGAAAAGAACCATGGTTTAAAGAAAAACCAAGGGGTGATTGCTACACTACCTAACAAAACAAAAAATCTTTTTGGTATTTTCTTTAGACTTACTTCCCTCAAGAAAATTGTC
>NW_017701414.1:0-1941 GCF_001879085.1 Nicotiana attenuata | reverse complement strand
CATCTGTGGAAGGTGGAGGTAGGCTCAGCAGGAGCCACTACCACAACTGGCTCTTCAGACTGGCCAATTGTAGTAGTAGCTGTACCCTTGAAGGTCTTGCTCTTGGGGTTATCATCCCCCTGCATGCTGTACCAAGAGAAAGGGGCCTTCGCTTTGACTATGACATCGAAGGACCTCTTTTCCACCTTCAAGTCCCGGAAGTACATAGTGAGGGTACTGGGGAACGGATAGTTTCTGTCATGCTTGGCACCCACAATAGAGATAATCCTCGACATCACATTCCCCACATTGATTGGGTGCCCCGCCATGATCGAAACTACCAAAACAGCCCGGAAAAGAAGAAGGGTGTTATCATGTGTCGTGGGGTCCAACCTGCTACATACAAAAGTCTCCCACCCCCTTGCCTCAAAGTTTAAACTCCGTCTCAGAATTTTGACTCCAGCAGTCAACTAGTCAGGGGTGGTACCTGGGATTACCAGGTATTGTGCCAACCATGGACGGACCTCCTCACCCATTTCCAACTTGGCCATGTGTTTGTTGGCATCTACACACTCTTCTAGAAAATGTTCCCAGCCCACTCTTGTCCTAAACTGCCTCAGCACGTCGGGATTGTGAGGTAACAAGTCTTTGACAATAAAACTTCGCTCCGGGATCAACTTTCTCACCGGCCACCACTCCCGAAATTTATGATATGCCACCTTGCTCACGAATCTATCTTGCCAAACTTCTGGCTTTCTAGTTCTGGCAATGCCTACCTAAGGATCACCTCCTTCTGCTACCTCCTGTTCTTCCCCAACTTCCTCCTCAGCACCTACTGCACCCTCTCCAGATAATGAAGCTGTGGGAGAGGTGGAGTATTCCCTACTACCTGCTGCTGAGCCCTCAGACGACTCAGAAATGACATTCGTTGGTGCTTGGGCAGTGGGTGATGGTGGAGGAGTGTCTCTTAGCCTAGGTCTCTCGGCCAGTCTTCCATGTATTGTGACACGGAGTCCGAAGAAATGTCCCTTGATAGTTCATAGTCACTCCCCGAGGAATGGGAAGCAGCTCTGTCAGCAGCTTTGATTAGTTTTCTGGTCCTTTTAATGTTTTCCCGAGCTTGAGGAGTGAGTTTTATCATTTTCTTCTTCCCTCATCGGGAGGATTGTCCTCTGCCCGGTTGTTTACCACGTTGTCTCACCATTGTCTGCAATTACAATTCAAATAACTTGTTAGTATCACCTCAGATAAAATAGAGTTGCAGAACAGAATGAAATTGTTGCAGACATGTTGCAGAAAACAGCCCAGTGCAGACCGCACAAAATCAATTGCGGCCGCACTGAGGTCACCACGGACCGCACAAAATCAACCGCGGTCCACACATAGGTGGGGTTCAGACTACCCACTCTCTGTATCTTGGCAGTGCGGACCGCACAAAATCAACCGTGGCCGCACTGCCCAAATTTGAGCTTCCCAGACTTCATCAGTGCGGTCCGCACAAAATGGTAGTGCGGGCCGTACAAGGGCACCGCGGACCGCGGACCGCACAAAAACGACTGCGGTCCGCACTGAGTGCCCAGAAATGGCACTCACTTAGGGTTCCATTATTTTTGATTTTTAAGTCTAATTGACCACCTAAGTAGTGTCCCTAGATCATTACCCAGTTCATTAAACCAACTAGATATGCACGAATCAAAAACCTAGCTTATCTAACACAAACAATGAGGAAATATACGGGAGGAAGAAAAAGAAGGAAAAGAAAAACAAAAGAACTAAAGGAAAATAAAAAAATGAATGTAATTGAAATGAATCTACGTTACCAGTTATGAGATGAGTGGGTTGAAATAAGTCCAAGCAATCAGTTATGAGCAATTACGATGATGAACAATACTTTTTAGATGTTTGAGAATGAAGAGATCGAAAAGGGTAAAGGAGGCCCTCAGGGACTATTATAGAAAACCC
>NW_017701413.1:0-1941 GCF_001879085.1 Nicotiana attenuata | reverse complement strand
GTTGAAGTTTTCAGTATAAAGTGATAGACCGAAATGTTAGCAGGAAATAAGAAGAGAGCTAATGAAGCATTAAGAGTAAGATGTGATACATGGATGACAATGGTAAGTCAAAAAGATGACAGTATTACAGAGTCTATAGTCACGTGAAGGAAAAGACGAGAGGTGACATGCTTTGAGACAACAAAAGAGTATAGGCCATAAAGTCATATCCTCACTTCGAGAAATAAGTTCGTGACTCCAACGCAACTACCAGAAGGAAAAGTTAGACCCTAGAATAATAGAAATCAGTATGGGCTGGTGAACAAGATAAACTAAATGTGAATTAGGGACTGAGTTATTGGATAATAGTCGGCATCATGAGAGTTTCATACGGCGATAATAGAATGGACAACAGAAGAAGATTCATGAGAAATTCAGAAAATGGTCATGCAGGAAGACGCCTCCCTAAAACAAGCAATATGAGCAAAGTTAAGCTTAAGAGACTATGTGTGCCAGTTACACTAAGTGACACCCTCGCGGGTAAGGAATTTCATTATCCTTAGTACAGAAGGATTACTGCAAGGCGAGTAAGGGTCATTGATAATGTAAGAAGATGCCAATGATGAAGAGGTAAAACATCCATAGGTAGATCGTCATAGCGCTAAATATTAGTACTCCCCTTAATACTACAATGAAAGACTAACTGAGGAAATAAGGAAGAAGGCTTCAACCAAAGCACAGTGACCTAAAGAGGAAATGGTTGTGTAACAACAGTCTCACTACAAAACTGTATGCACTCCAAAAGAAAGTGGCACCTGCAATGGCTAATGAGCGGGAGGAAAACCAAAAGTAATATTCGAGACCATATGAGTTGCACAAAAACTTCGGCATGCGTGAGAACTCAGATAAGCTAAGTATGCACGCAAAAGGGGGCAAAAAGACCAGGAAAAACAATTGCTTACGTCGGAAGAAAGTTGAAATGAAACAAAAGGAATTATTCGATTAATGATCAGCCGTAGAAGACTCCGGTATAAGTTAAAAGGAAGAATTGGGTCCAGGTCATAGACAAAGGATTGAATCATTAGAAGATCGTATCATGGTTTTTCGTAGCGTCCATAAAAGGCTAAAGTAATAACTAAATGCCATGAGCCACGGATTGGAAGATAGCTTAAGCCTACATAAAGGCTAATTAGAAGGAAGGGGAAACTAAAGAGTTACATCAACTAAGTAAATTAGGAGTCTGCTTATTGGACCCAGAAAGTTATAGACATCATGATTGAGAACATTGCAGAATCACTACTAATATCAGATGTACAAGAGACATAGTACAATAGCCATATTCTATAACGACTCTATGATAAAGCCAGCTAGAAGTGTCCCAACCTCATAAGAAGTTAGTATAAATCTCTCACGAGATTGTGTAAAGAGGTGCATGTATTATAATAGAAGTTCAAGACGTGGATGTGAATTATACCTATATGGAGGGGAGCTCATGAAAGAGATAGAAGATGTGATGTGAGACTTTAAGGTAAGTAAGGTAAAGGTGAACAACGTTCGAGATACTCAAAAGCAGAAGGTTGAGAATAGTCCATACTTCGGATAGAAGGCTAGAAGCACGGGGATTCAATATCCAGGAATGATAGCGACGTCGTCAGTGGCATATCTTCCAGCCTATGATTTCTAGGTACCGAGAGATCTAACCAAGAGAGTAAAGAAGAGTTAGAGATGATGTGATGTCTCGCTTGATGTTCCAGAATAACATAAGGAAATTTATGGTGCAAGCAAGTTGAAGGAAGGTTGCGAATAGTATGAATAGTTACGTAGAGATCGCAAGCTAAAGTATAGTAAAGCGATGAGGTTTTATGACAGGAGTAACGATAAATCGAAGTAAGAGTTATGGTATAGTATGACCTACCTAGATGTAGTAAAGTCATAAGAATGGATAAGCGGATCTATGAAATA
>NW_017701412.1:0-1941 GCF_001879085.1 Nicotiana attenuata | reverse complement strand
TCTCGCAATTCCCAGACATGCTGGGTTCACAATTGCGAACCCAGGTTCGCATTGCCCATATCTGAGGCCTGCAATTTTTCATACTTAGACGAATTTTCAACCCATTTTTTCATTCTTTCAAACTCAAACACTCCATAGGCGATTTTCCAAGAAAACTTTCTTCCCCAAATCATTTGTAAGTCAATTTTTACTTAATCTCTTCAATCCTTTGCATCATTAAACATGTTTTCATCTTAAAATCAAGGATTTTCATGGGTGAAAATGGGGATTTTGGGTAGAACCTAGGTCTTCTTGAAATTGGGGAGTTGGACCTCAATTTGAGGTCCGATTTCAAAACCAATCGTAGATATGAACTCGTGGGGGGAATGGGTAACCGGGTTTTGGTTTGAACCTCGGGTTTTGACCACGTGGGCCCGGGGGAATTTCGGGAATTTTGAGTAAAACTTTGGGAAATTCATTTTCATGCATTCTAATTGATTTGATTAGCATTTGTTGATACATTCAAGTAATTTGTGACTAGATTCGAGCGGTTTGGTGGTGAATTCGAAGGGTAAAGCTATACTAGAGGCTTGAGTTGAGTTTGGAGCATTTGAGGTAAGTGTTTGGTTTAACCCTAGCTTGAGGGAATAGGAGTAGAGTCTTATTTGTTAATTGCTATTTGTCGAGTACGGTGTATAGGCATGGTGACGAGTATCTATACACTGGTGTCGAGCATGACCGTGAGTCCTAATTTGCTAAATTATCGAATTTGTAATTGTTATTTATGAGGAATTTGTTGGAAATCTTTAACACCGAGCCAGTAATTGTTGAGACTAAGTGTGGATGTAATTGTGTTGAGTAGAGATTGAATGAGTTTGGTTATAGCTGAATCTCCCTTGCCGGGATAGTTTATTATATTACGTTGCTCCCTTGCCGGGATAGTTTATTATATTACATTGCTCCCTTGCCAGGATAGTTATTATAACATCTTTCTCCCTTGCCGGGATTATGTTGTGTATTGTGTTGAAAGAAATGGGATCGTGTGGCACGCCGACCACGAGTTATTATGAAATGGGATCGTGTGGCACGCCGACCACGAGTTATTATGAAATGGGATCGTGTGGCACGCCGACCACGAGTTATTATGAAATGGGATCGTGTGGCACGCCGACCACGAGTTATTATGAAATGGGACGTGTGGCACACCGACCACGTGATATTATTGTAATGGGAGCGTGTAGTACGCCTACCACGTGATGTAAGGAAATGGGATCGTGTTGCACGCCTGCAATGAGAGGAAAACTGAAATAAGGGAAAGTGGTTTGTTTTCCTTTATTCTTTGTTAGAAGAATTCAGATGTAGTTTCTTCTGTTAATCCTGATATTCTGTTTTATCTGCTTCCCATAAGCATGTTTCCCCCCTCCCAGCTTTAATTGCTTACTTCAGTCCAGAGATCCCGAGGTAGCCTTGCTGACGTCCGCATGGCCCGGAGTCTCTTCTATCCTTATTTCGTTCGTTGTCCTTGTACCGGAACAAACAGTATTGTATTTTATTCAGACTCTGTTTTTAGTATTCAATAGACGTTCGTGAGTTAGTGCCTCCAGTCTTGGGTAGAGGTTGTAATTGAATTTCCGCACTTGTTTTCAGTTCACTATATTTTGAATTTCCGCTTTTATATTAAATGTCTCATTGCCTTAGTATTGTCGATGTTGCCAAAAAGGTTAATAATTAATTGGCTTGCCTAGCTCCTAATAGTAGGCGCCATCACGACCCCCGACGGTGGGAAATCTGGGTCGTGACAGAAACCCTTCCTCTTTCTGAGTCTTCTACATCATGGAGAAGGGTGCACTTCGTGTGACTTCTCTTCTGTTTAGAGTCTTATCCCATTTTAGAATGAGGTTCGGACAAGTTGCTAAGTCGGCAGAGCTTCTATATCCCCGGTACACTGCCCTTCCCCCTCCC
>NW_017701411.1:0-1941 GCF_001879085.1 Nicotiana attenuata | reverse complement strand
CAGTAATTATGTGAAAACTCCTTCCCTTTACTTGTTTATTTTCAGAATTTCAAAGACTACTTTCTTCCCAAACTTCATCTTCTTTAATTTCTTTTAATTTCAATTGCTCGCAACCATTATGTGAAAACTTCCTCGTATTTGTAATTCTTGCTTGTTGTTTGCACTTAAAGTCACGATTATAGCATGGCCGGGAACCACACTAGTGGATCTTGAGGGGTGCCTAACACCTTCCCCTCGGGATAATTTCAAGCCCTTACCCAATCTCTGGTTTTCTAAATCAAAATTCTTCTTAGTGTCCTAATGCACTTAATCATTAGGTGGCGACTCTTCAATTCAAACCCAATTCCCAAAAGGAAACGAGTTGTCCGTCCAAATGTCATAAACCCGATTTTGCGAGAAAAAGGGCGCATCGACAGTAGGGTCGGGCCCAAACAACTATACTTTCTCCTACGAGAAAAAGGACACTTTTTCCGGATAGGACGTGCGCAGCTGCGCACCTGGAAGTGTGCTCCCACACTTGGCCGCGCACATTTCACACTTTCTGCCCCATTTGCGCGGTCAGTGCACGATCGTGCACTTTTCACCTTGTTCTATTGGAAATTTGGAAAAACGTAAAAATGAAAGTCTTAGCCCTATGAATTATCTTTCCAACCATATATTGTGGAGCCCAAATGGAGTTCTGAGCGAAAAGTTATGTGCATTTTACTAGACAGTGCGCAATATGCCTACTCGATTCTTCGTTCGTTCTTAACTATCATCTGTTGTCCCCGAACACGATCCCGGCTTAATTACTTGGGCTTTTACTCAGATGTCAAAGTTCCAAATCACTTGAATTCATTCCATAGCATCTACATGGCTCGGAATCACTCGTACAAGGCATAAAACACACAATTAATGCAAAACACTAGCGATTAAAGCTCAAACTCAATTAAAGTGCAGTAAATTAGAGTGTAACAAGCGACTAAAATACGTAATTATAGCCTATCATCAACACCCCACACTTAAAACGTTGCTCGTCCTCGAGCAATCAAGCTACACTTTATATAGACCCGGCCTTTTTAAACAATTCTCCTAACTCATCGCACCAAGAATATTTAAAATAGACTAAGCACAAAAGCGTAACATCTTCACCTCAAGATTCGACTCACAAGTACCATGCATTATTCACAACTCACCCACTTACTATAACATAGATGTCAAGGATTACCTTTCCTTCATGAATCACGTGCCCTCACACAACAAAAGAGAGTAGTTCCACACAATATATTTTAAGAACAATTAGGAACTCAAGATAGAAAGAATTCGCTCACTCTCAGAATAAAATTCCTATGCCACAAAAGATGCACCATAGGCTTGCCCGTAGTGTACTACCCTACTGATCGAGCTCATTCAGTCTAGGATCAAGTAGGACTTTAACTGGTTGTAATGTAGGCTGCGGGTCGGGTAGGATACATTTAGATATAAGGGTGACTACACCTCCCTAAGCACTTTAATATGTACACTTTAACATTTAAAACTCCATACTTATGTCAAACCAAAACTCCATCTTCACATCAATGTATATTACCCAATACTTCTTTAAGCATAATTACATCAAAAGCCATCACCATCAAGGAATATTCTTCGCAACAATACAACTATTTTTTTCTTTCTTTTCTTTTTCTTTTTCAATTCAAGTGGCTCTTAATTTTTCAAAATAATGCACATTTCTCCTTATCACATTAGTTCCACTCAAAAGCCAAATCAACCACCCCACACTTTAACTTTTACAAAGTTCATAACAATTCAAGTACTCATGAGAGGTTAAAAGGTTCAGATAAATTGTTAATTCAAACAAATGAGTAAGGCTTGTAATGTGGTTGCCAAAGAAACAGGATTACAGGCTCAAAGGGGTTAACTAGGATATACAACAATTAGGCGGGTAAAATATATATATATATA
>NW_017701410.1:0-1942 GCF_001879085.1 Nicotiana attenuata | reverse complement strand
ACATCGATGCTCCTCCCACTTCTGGCGGTTTCCTTTGCTACATATCTTACTTTCTGGGTTGTTGAATCCCCCGATATGACCATAGCGATGATATATGAAGCTTAGAGTACAAAAGCCATTTGCCAGGTCTGGGTTATGGACGGCCCTGACTATTTTCAAAGAGTCTAAAAACTTGTGTATAGCTACAACTCTGGGAGCAACCAAGTATTTGTACCTCAACGGGACCTCGTCCTTTCCAATGTAACCAGCTATTTCCTCCAACGTCGGGGTAAGCTCAAAATCCGCAAAATGGAACACATTATGTGCTGGGTCCCAACATGTAACTAGTGCTCTAATGATATCTCCCCGAGGCGAAATATCGAGCAGACCGGTAAGCCCTTTCAAATGTTTCTTGACCGCATCTTGCCCTTCTTTGCCCAAATCATTCCACCATAAACGTAACTCCAAAGGGATTTTATGCATGATTGAAAAGGGTTCATTTTGAGTCGTGCTCATCCTGCACATTTATTAAGGTGATTTAATAATTTATTTGACCAAAAAAGGAAAGCAAACAACACTATTTTTGTTCAAATTTTCAATTTTAAAACGGCCGGTTTTGCAGTTACGGCCTTTCAGCACTTTGTAAAGAAGATTTTAAGACTGTGCCTGTTAACCGTTAAAATGACTCAAGATGGCCGTTTTTGCACAAACAGCCTTCCGGCGCCCTTTTGGGGACATTCGGCTTTGTTTAAACAAGAATGGCGGCACCCGACTTATTCATGACGAAATTAAAAAATTTGGCATTTTTGGCTATTTTTGAAAAGGGGAGGTTGGACCCGATGAGGGTTGCCTACGTATCTCACATCCGGTGAGAATCAAACCAGCGTAGTTCGGTCAAATAAACCTAATTATTTTGACAACATCCCTAATTTGAAAAATTAACCCTTTTTTTTGTTTTAAGCAAGACTCTTTTTATATTTTCCTTTTAGTGGCAAATAAAATGAACTAATTTGAAAATAAAACTCTTTTGTTTTTTTCTTTTCCATTGGCAAACAAAATCTTATTTTCTTTCATTTTCAAAAATCCGGCAGCATTTCGGCACTACTTGGCCATTATTTTTCTAGCATAGGTAATTAACTCTCCCACACTGCTATTTTCTCTTTTTCTCTCTTTTGTTTTTTTTTTTCGATATTGCCCAGATATTCAAAGCCGGTCAGCATGCGAGTCTAAAACAGATAAATGCACAAGTAGGATGCATCAGGATGGTCCATTATTCCGGGTACACCTGTCCTAGACGGACCCAACCCCTGTGTTGAGTCCCCTAAGTCAAAAATGCACGTGATGCAGATAAACGTCCTACTAGGGATCCGGCATGAAGTCAAGTTCTTCTAGGTTCAAAACCTGGGTATGTGTTCTAGACTGTGTACCCGAGCGGACAACTCGAGTCGAGGAGGGGGCTACGTACCGGGAACCAAAGGGCCATCCGGCTTAGTAACTTGTCCGGCCTCTTTCTTATTTCAGGGTATTGACACTAACAGAATAGGGAGTCTCAACCAGTAAGCACATCCCCGGAGGTGAGAAGAGAAGGGTTTCGGCACAGTTTATATACAGTTCAGATAATATCAAAGCGGTAAAAAGCAACATTCTGCACATTTAGCATGAAACATGTAGGAAAATCAGATAAAGCCAAATACAACAATATATCTAAGCTCGAATTCTGAACCCTGAACCAAAGATTCTGGGTTCGATCCCCAGCAGAGTCGCCAGAGCTGTCACACCTCCTTTTATAATACAATATAATAAAGGGAGTTATTTCCAACTTGAAGTGACAATCGGAACGGGATTTATTATTAAATTTTCAGAGTCGCCACTTAGGAAATTAATGGTGTCCCAAGTCACCGGTTAAATCCCGACCCGAGGAGATTATGACTCTGTTATCAGTCCGCGAACCAGAAATCCAGGT
>NW_017701409.1:0-1942 GCF_001879085.1 Nicotiana attenuata | reverse complement strand
ATCATCTTCTCAAATCTCTGATGTCTATTGTGCTTCGACAGCACCATTGGCTTTTGGCCGATAAGGAGTTGAGTTTCTATGCGTTATCTTGAATTGTTCACATACCATCCCCATCAGACGACTGTTCAAGTTTGCAGCATTGCGGTAATGATAGTTGCAGGAATGCCAAAGCGGCAGATGAGATTGGAGTGCACCAAGTCTACCACAGCTTTCTTGGTGACCGACTTGAGAGTGATGGCCTCAACCCATTTTGTGATATAGTCAATGGCCATCAGTATGAATCTATGCCCATTCGTAGCTTTTGGCTCGATCGGCCCAATAACATCCATGCCCCAAGCAACAAACGGCCAAGGTGCTGACATCGGATGGAGTTCTGTCGGAGGTGCATGAATCAAGTCACCGTGCACCTGACATTGATGACACTTTCGAACAAAGCTGAAACAATCCTTCTCCATAGTTATCCAGTAATACCCGGCTCGCAGAATTTTCTTTGCCAGCACATAACCATTCATATGAGGTCCGCATACTCCTGCGTGCACTTCATGCATAATTCTTCCAGCTTCCTCGGCGTCAACGCATCTTAGCAGGTTGAGGTCCGGGGTCCTTTTATACAAAACATCACCACTTAAGAAGAAACCGCTCGCATGCCGTCTAATGGTTCTTTTCTTATCTCCGGTGGCCTGCTCAGGGTATTCCTGTGTTTTCAGAAATCTCTTAATATCATGATACCAGGGCTGACTGCTAGGTTCCACCTCAACCGCATTACAATACCCGTGCTTTTCTTTGATGTGGATCTCCAGAGGGTCAATATGGGCATTGCCTGGGTAAGGCAGCATTGAAGCTAGAGTGGCGAGTGCATCGGCTAGCTCATTATGACACCAAGGGATATACCTGAATTCTATCGACTTGAAGCGTTTGGTGAGATCTTCCACATGTTGTCGATAGGGAATGATCTTAACATCTCGAGTCTCCCACTCCCCTTGGGCTTGCCGGATAATCAAATCAGAGTCCCCCATGATTAATAGATCTTCAACATCTTGGTCAATTGCCATATTCATGCCCATGATACAGGCTTCGTACTCAGCCGTATTGTTTGTGCAAAAGAATCGGAGCCTAGTTGTTGCTGGGTAATGCTGACCATTGGGTGATATCAAGATTGCCCCAATGCCTACACCTCTTGCATTTACTGCTCCATCAAAGAACATTTTCCAAGCACGAGTGTCCTCAGAGATGGCTTCCACTGAATTTACCTCCTCATCCGGGAAATAGGTGCTTAACGGTTGGTATTCCTCGTCAACCGGGTTTTCAGCCAAATGATCCGCCAACGCCTGAGCCTTCATTGCCGTGCGAGTAACATAGACTATGTCAAATTCCGTGAGCAAGATTTGCCATTTTGCTAGCCTCCCAGTGGGCATCGGTTTCTGGAATATATATTTCAAAGGATCCAACCTGGTTATTAGATAGGTGGTATGGGCTTGAAGGTAATGTCTCAGCTTTTGAGCGACCCACGTCAGAGCGCAGCATGTTCTTTCCAACAAGGTGTATTTAGCCTCGTAGCTGGTAAACTTCTTGCTCAGATAGTAAATTGCCTGCTCTTTTCTTCTGGTTATATCGTGCTGCCCGAGAACACAGCCAAAAGAATTTTCCAACACTTTCAGATACAAAAAGAGAGGTCGCCCATGCTCCGGTGGGACCAATACTGGAGGATTTGACAAATATTCCTTGATTTTGTCGAAGGCTTCTTGACATTCGGATGTCCATTTGATTGCCGCATCTTTCTTCAACAGTTTGAATATGGGCTCACAGGTGCTAGTCAGTTGAGCAATGAATCGACTGATATAGTTTAACCTGCCCAACAAACTCATCACATCTTTCTTAGTTCTTGGAGGAGGTAAATCTCGAATGGCCTTTATCTTGGTGGGTCTAACTCAATACCTCTCCT
>NW_017701408.1:0-1942 GCF_001879085.1 Nicotiana attenuata | reverse complement strand
CTTGGATGCCTGAGAGCTGGCTCTTCCACACTGCACTGTTTCTATTCTAATGGATCTTGGGTGTAAGCAATACCGGGAATCCCTGAGATTCCTTGGAACTTTGAAACACCCTGGGTAAAGAGACGGCTTTGGAAATCCGGATCCCGGAAGTGGCTCAATCGCATATTATTAGACATTAAGGCACTGAATTAGTCGCGAGGATCTAGCTGTTAGCCTCTGATGTATTTTTCTACATTCTGTAATAACTTGTATAAACTCGGGGAGTATAGTAAAGCGATGTGGGAGGGGTCTTTACTTTCTTGCATCAAAAGGGTAGAAATCATGATCTTAGGACTTTATTATTTAACCATCTAGAGATCCTCCCTATAGGACCGTTTTAATCACATAGAAAGCATGTCTATAGGACTTAACACTCACTTTCTGCAATTATGCATATAGAAATCCTGCCTATAGGAGTTAATTTTCTGCAAATTTATAGGTGTCATGCCTATAGGATGTGCATACGCATGACATTAGGCAAACTTTAGGTTTAATAAACAAGCATCCGTCCACAAGTTCATTAACAAGTTCGGTAATCAATAACTTGTAGATATCATGTCCATAGGAGCTTCTTTTGAACCAAACTCGCTTAGCATGTCTAACAGCAGTAGCAATTGATTAGCCGTTTCTTATACACCTAAGTCAGTACATGTTTTCCAAAACGTAGTCTCTAATAAAACTTGTTTCAAATTAGTGTATACTTTTCCCTAAAATCTATTTCTTTAACTGGCATATCTTTTCTGAAACTCCTTCTTTCTAATATTCTGCCTAAACGTGTTTTCCAACTCAATTCATGTCTTTTGATCTCGTCGTTTTAAATCAGTTCCGCAACTCACTCCTTTCTTTAGATAACTTTGTCCCTTCTGGAATTTTCAAAACTTTTTTTTGTGTTTAACCACAATTAGGCAGTTTGTTTTCCCTTTTGAACTAGTTTCTAAATGTCTGCAACATACCCTTTTTCTTCAAGACTCTTCTGCATGATCATCTTCTAAAATCAGTACTTTCTTAAATCAACTCGCAACTAATTCAGTCCCTTAATCTCTGACAACTGTATCTGAGTTGCCTAATGCAGACTTTCTGTCCAAATATATGTTTTGAACCAGTCCTCTCACTGCTTAATCTTAACCTACGACCAAATCAGTATTTGTCAAGTCATGCTAAACTATATGATTATTTGATTTCTGGGGTCTATTTGAGCCTTATTTGCTTGTTTATTCTTCCCTTTATTTGATACTTTTTTTGAATGTCGAGCTAGAATTTTATCCTTTAAACTCCACAAAGGCCTCCATCCCTTTCTTTCCTTTTAGGATTAGAAGTCCTAATACCCCGAGACTGATAGGATTGGGACGGGTAGTAGCATGCGATAAGTAAACGATACCGTTCCGCGCTTTAATACCTTAACGGGAAGGGTAGACATGGAGATGATGATTACACGATAACACTATGTGTACAATTGGGTACCAGTGTTGTGCGAATGATCCATGTAATGTATAAGCCTAGGACTCCCCTATCCTTTTATTAGTTTAAGAACTTTCAACTTCTGTTTCTCACACGATTTTTGGTTTGCTTGCACTAATTGCTTGACTTCTTCCCTCTACTTGCACATTTCTTTTACAACTAAACTGCTCCCTTTCTGAATTTCAGCACTTCTTTTAACCTTTTTGTGCTTCCTGTTATACTTGTTAGTTTATTCGCATTTGCACTCGAGATAATTTCAAGCCCTTACCCAAAACTCTGGTCTGCATCTTTAATTCTTCTAAAAGTATCCTAATGCACTATAATCATTAGGTGGCGACTCTCCAAACTCCAAAAACCCAATTCCCAAACGGGATAAGAGTTGTCTTCCCGAATGTCGTGAACCCGATTCCGCGAGGAAAAAGGGGGCGTCGACAGCATGGCGACT
>NW_017701407.1:0-1942 GCF_001879085.1 Nicotiana attenuata | reverse complement strand
GAATATATCAAAGATGTCCAAAAGCAAAGTAAGTCATCAAGGACCACTGGAAGTTTCATCGGCGGATTAATCGGATAATTGTGGGGAAGAAGTGAAGTATCAAAAAGAGGGGTCACAAACACAAAAACAACAATATGGGATAAAACACTTATTCAAGGGGTTGAAATTCGGTTAGGAAGTCGAGGGGTTTCAAGGCAGGTCCAGGAAAGCGGGACGGAATAAAGCCCAGCAACAGGGATGCACCTAGCAAGAATGCCAGCAATTAGCCACCATTTTATATTGACACGATTTTTCTTTGATTGAAACAGAGGCAGAAATTTCGTTCACTTCGAAGAAACCCTCCGTAAGAAAAGGTAGCACCCAAACAGGTATGATTGGAAACTCTCAGGACCCTCCTGGAAAATGGGACTTAGTTTAAATTTCAAAACAATCGTGAATAGCATAATTTAACATAAATGTACTCCAAAGAACATAAGTTGGTTTCAAAGTTTCCTGTTTAAGATAGGATTCAATTAGGAGTTGTCAGGACCCTCCTGAATAATGGGACGTAATTTTAAGGTCTGCTTAGATAACAAGATATAGATAACAAGGTCTGCTTAGGTTAAAACTGTTTTTTTTAAAAACTAGAAGTTGTCAGGGCCCTCCTGGATAATGGGGAGTAGTTTAAGACCTTTTAGACAACAAATGTAGTGGGGGTAACACCTCTAGAGGATATAACTTAGGTTCATAATCATTAGAAGTTGTCAGGACCTCCCTGGATAATAGGACTTAGCTTTCAAATTCTTATAATAGTTGGTAGAATAATTCAGTTTAACACTTACCCATGTACCCAGTTACCCAATTGGGGCAGAAATTTTTTTTTTGTTTTTGTCTATTTTTGTTGCAATCAGGAGCCCACCTGGAGAACAAGGGAATACTTTCCAAGTTTCAGCAGTCAGGAGCCCGCCTGGAAAACAAGGGAAGTACAATTCCAATTTTAGCTTTTAATATTTGATAACATGCTGTACCCAGTCACCAAACTGGGGCAGAAAATTTTCTTTGTTTGTTTCGTTGCAGTCAGGAGCCCACCTGGAGAACAAGGGAATGGTTTTCAAGTTCAGCAATCAGGAGCCCACCTGGAGAACAAGGGAATACTTTTCAAGTTTCAGTAGTCAGGAGCCCGCCTGGAGAACAGAGGCATACATTTCAAGTTTCAGCAGTCAGGAGCCCGCCTGGAGAACAGAGGCATGCATTTCAAGTTTCAGCAATCAGGAGCTCGCCTGGAGAACAGAGGCATACATTTCAAGTTTCAGCAGTCGGGAGCCTGCCTGGAGAACAGAGGAGCCCGCCTGGAGAACAGAGGCATACATTTCAAGTTTCAGTAATCAGGAGCCCGCCTGAAGAACAGAGGAATACCGTTCAATACAACAATCAGGAGCCCGCCTGGAGAGCAGGGAATACATTCGAGTTCAGCGGTCAAGCATCACCCGGAGAAAGGAAAACATCTCAAAGTGTAGTCAGCAGTCAGGCAGCCATCTGGAGAAAGGGCCACAGATCTTAGATCACAATTCAGGGCAGCAACAAGAGGATGTCGTCGGGGAGAATACAGTACAACAAGGCAACAAGGACCACAAGAGCAAATTTGAAGATATAGATAGGATCATTTGTAATTCATAGGTCATAGATTAGTCTAGTTTCTTTTATATTTGACACGGGGTAATAAGGAGGTCAGCGAGCAGTAGCAGCAGCAACAGCAGTGAAATCACAGCTCCTGATAGTCCCAGCTACCAGACACTCCCGAACTACACTGACCTGATTCCTGTTTAGCCCAGGATATGTAGGCAACCTCTGAAGCAGGGTGCGGTCAACTCTTTCGAAAATGCTTCACACGGAATATTCGAACGGGCAAAAATCGCTCGTATTTGCTCACTTATCTTTAGCCCAAAAACTTTTCATGTTCTGA
>NW_017701406.1:0-1942 GCF_001879085.1 Nicotiana attenuata | reverse complement strand
TCTCTACACACCCACCACCACCACCACCACCACACACACACACACTAAAAAAAAAAAAAAAAAAAACCGCATTGTGCTTTTCTTTTGTATGACAAATGCAGCAGTAATCCTAATGCTTTAGACTAACTTTACTAGATAGAATACTCTAATCCTGTTCAAGTATATCAATCTCAAAGGGAACTAATGTTAAAAGGAAATTGCTATTCCTTTATTAAACAAATGTGGACTTTGGTTAGAACTATAGTGCTACTTAATTTAGTTATGTGGGCTGTAGATTCATCTTCTTGCCTACTTTTTTTGTGCTCCTTCAGTAAATAAGAAATCTAAATGTAGAGCGATACATCCCGAATGAAGCTAATGCAACAAGAATACCAAAATTCAATTAGTACCAGATAAAATAAGAGTTTCAACAAGGTCTGATTTCGACAAGATCTGGTTTTAACATCTGAATCAAATTCTTTAGGTTAATTATCTAACGGTTATCCCTCTGGTGGAAGCACTACATATACTAAACCTGCAACTAAAAATGAGTTCATTGTCCTCTTTAGATCTTTGTATATGTTGAATGTAAAAATCTGAGACGTATAAACAACAATGGTTTTGCCACTATTCTTATCCACTTAAGGCAAGAAACACAGATCCATTAATTGATTTTTTACTTCTTCCTCTCCATTGTTTTGCATATGTTATGACCATCCACCTTTCGTTTGTTTTCTTGCCATCCATTCTATTGTTTGTCTTGGTATATGAAGTTGTTTCCCATTATATTGGCTCCCTGAAGCTTCCTACCTAAGGCTACCCCTCTCTTAAGACAACATTGAGTGCTTTTCATACAATTTTATATACTTCCTCGATAGTGTTCATTATACTATAAATATTTTATTACTAATTATCTTTTTCTCTTCAGCTAAAGAACAACTTCAGTTTTTTTGAAACACGAGATACGAGATAAACAGTCAGTTTTGCTATCAAGAAGGTATAGCAAATTTTATTCCATAAAGAGTGTAGAACATTAGTTCATTAACTCTTAAAAAAGGGACAAGGAGGAGCAGTATAAATATTCAGGGCGGCCCTTCCATAAAGCAAGTAAAGCAACTGCTTTAGGCCCCACAGTTTTGTCGGGGGCCCCATTTTTTGTTACACCTAATATGTTATGTATAAGTTTAAAAAAAAAGTTGTGAAGTGAAAAATTTGATTTCTTTCTTTAACAAATATAGAGAAGAAGGATTTGTAACTGCTAAGATTTTTCCTAAGGGAATCTTCACTTGAAATAGATATCAAACCCAAATTTCGTAAGAAATGTGTGATATATATGAAGTAACAATTTGATGAGAATGTTGATAATTGTCACGACCCAAACCCCGATCCGGTCGTGATGGCGCCTCTCGTGAAGACAAGGCCAGCCAACCAACCCATTTCGCCTTTTCAGAATAGTTAAATATTGATACACAGTGTTAACATAATTAAATAACCACAGTCTAAACAGAGATTTCTTTATTAAGTGCGGAATACAACCCAAACACAGCCCAAACCGGGGTGTCACAAGTCACGGGCATCTATTAGAGTATAAATACGACTACAAGGCCTGTAATATACAAAATAGGACAGATAAACAAAAGGGAGAAATGCGGTACTGCGAACGCTGGCAGTCACCTCGCTAAACTCTGATAACTTAGCCTCCGATCAGCTCAGAACCCGCTACCGGGGGAACAAATACCTGCATCTGCACGCGAGGTGCAGGGAGTAAAGTGAGTACTCCAACTCAGTGAGTAATAAAGGTAAATAATAACTGAGCAGTAAGAAATCACGTAAGGCAAACCATGATGTTGTACAGAGAAGTGTAAAACCTTTTGAGAAAAACAATGAAGCTGTGAAATCTTAGAAAAACTCCTTAGCCCCGTTTAAGACTCTTTTGGAAATGGCCTTTTTTTTAACAGTTATG
>NW_017701405.1:0-1942 GCF_001879085.1 Nicotiana attenuata | reverse complement strand
GAAGAACATTAACAAATCAGCAAAACTTAACTAAACCCTAAACATGGAACTATTAATACTGATTTAAACTAAACTAAACTCGTTAACAGCAACCATAAGGGATTACTAACCAATTCAGACAAACTAAAATTCAAACTAAAAGACTAGCATGCCAACAGAACCTAATTAGATACTTGGACCTAAAATTGAAATAGTTATAGACCCAAACTAATTGACTTGAAACAAACATATGTAGACTGAAATCAACAACATTTTAACTCAAGCGGATTAATTAAAAATGAGTAAACGAGAAAACCTTACCTAATTAACACGACCTGAGACGGACTCCAACCACACTCGAAACAAAAAACCCTCATAACTCCGCTCAAACTTTGGCATCCGGACCCTAGATTTGAATTTCAACCAATCTTGGAGACCTTTGAGAGAGTTTGATGTTGAATGTTGGATGGGGAAGATAAGGTGATCACAGGGTGTGATTTTAGAATGATTTGATGGTGGCGCCGCCACCGAAAAAATTGGGCGGCGCTAGGGTTCTTGGCTTCAAGCCTAGATTCGAAGGATTCGGTTGATATTCGAGGGAAAAGGACCATGGATTTGGAACAAGGGGAGTGAGGAGGTCTTAAGGTGTTATTTTGGTGGTGGTTGGTGGTGTTTATGGTGGCCGCCATGAGGAAGGCTGAGGGATTTGGGGCGGCCATTGCTAGGGTTTCTGGTTAGAGAGTTGTGGTGAAGGAGACAAGACGGCGGGGGGGGGGGGGGGGGTACGATCGGACAGTTATATATTTAGTGGAAGGGGCTTCTCAACCGTCAGATCAATGAACATAGACGGTTGAGATTGGACCTGGGTGAAACAGCGTCGTTTGGTGTGCTAGATAGAGCTGGCCGTTTGGATCGGGTTTGGGGCGTTTGGGCCTGGTCCGGGGGTGTATTTTTTGGGCTAAGACCGAATTAATTATAAATGGCCCAGTTCCGGGTCCTTCAAGACAAGCCCTTTTTTCTTTTTAATAGATTTCTTTTCTTTTTCTTTTCTTCTTTTTCTTTTATTTTATTTTGTATTTATATTTTCTGATTTTATTAAATGCCAAATCAACAAATAAAAACCTAAATTGACTTCTAAAATTATATTATTCAATTTCCAAATACTATAATTCGCAAACCAAGACAATTAAGAGTATAAATGCCAAAAGAACCAATTTTTGCTATTTTTTTACTAATTAATCCTAAAATGTGAAATTAAATCCTAAATGCAAAAGCCAAATACATTTTTTCATATTTTTCATGCACAACAAAAATGCAAACAATTACCACAAGATGTCCCAAACATCCACAAAATTGTAAAAATAATAAAAGTAAAATATTTATGTTTTTGTTTTGAATTTTTGGAAATAATTCATATAGGGCAAAAATCACGTGCTCACATCTGCCTCTCTTTGCTCGGGAACATGAAGAATTTCCGTGCAAAGATAAGTGAGCGGAAACGAGCGATTTTTGCCCGTTTGAATATTCCGTGTGAAGAATTTTTGAAAACCGTCTGACCGAACCCTGCTTCAAAGGTTGCCTACATATCCTTGGCTAAAAGGAATCAGGTCAGTGTAGTTCGGGAAGGTTTGGTAGCTGGGACTACCAGGAGCTGTGATTTCACTGCTGTTGCTGCTGCTACTGCTCGCTGACCTCCTTATTACACCGTGTCGAAATAAAAGAAGCTAGCCTAAGCTATGAATTACAAAAAGGTCCTATCTATGTCTTCAAACTTTCTCTTGTGTTGCCTTGAACTTGTATTCTTCCGATGGAATCCTTGTTGTTGCCTTGCATTATGATCGGAGATGTTTTGCCATTCCTCCGAGCGATGCTGGACTGCTGAAGTTTGAAATATGTGCCTCTATTCTCCAGGCAGGCTCCTAATTGCTGACGCTTGAAAAGTATTCCCTTGTTCTCCAGGTGG
>NW_017701404.1:0-1942 GCF_001879085.1 Nicotiana attenuata | reverse complement strand
GGGTTCACCGATTGGCGTAAAATTTGGTCTCCTGGGAGGTTCTCGAGGACGAAAGTTATTCTGCGGTGGTCGGGAATTATATTGGTTCTGGTAAAGGGGTTGATTTCTTTGGAATGGAGGTGGATTTCGGTTAGCTTGTGGTTGCGGTCGGCCGAAAGGTTGTGCATTCATGACCGCATAAGGTGCAGGAGCATAGGCCATACCAGTATGAGGGTAATAGTGTTGAGGGGTTCTTTCAGAGAACACCGGTCTAGGAGCCCGATACCTTCTTCCCTCCGAGGCCACCATCACTGTTTCTTCTTTCTTTCTGCCTTTGGCCATTCCTCCAGACCCGCCTTGGATGGCTTGGGAGGTGGCCCTTATGGCTGACTGGCTCAAGATTCTACCCGTTTTTAACCCATTGTCTACCATCTCTCCGATTTTTATTGCCTCGGCGAAAGGTTTACCCATGGCGGACATCATATTCTGAAAATAGTCTGCTTCCTGGGCTTGGAGGAAAACAGTGACCATCTCTACCTCATCCATTGGAGGTTTCACTCTCGACGCCTGTTCGCGCCACTTAATTGCATATTCACGGAAGCTTTCTGAAGGCTTCTTCTTAAGATTTGCCAAAGAGTTCCTGTCCGGCGCGATGTCTATGTTGTACTGAAATTGTCGAACAAAGTCTCGGGCCAGATCATCCCAAATATGCCAACGCGAGGCATCTTGATCCATGTACCATTCTGAAGCGATACCAACCAAGCTTTCTCCAAAATATGCCATCAACAGCTCTTCTTTGCCACCGGCCCCCCGTAACTGATTGCAATACTTCTTTAGGTGAGCGATGGGGTCACCGTGTCCGTCATACTTCTCAAATTTTGGTGTTTTGAACTCTGACGGCAAGTGTACATGAGGGAACATACATAGATCCGTGTATGAGACACTCTTTTGCCCGCTCAATCCTTGCATGTTTTTCAAGCTCTGCTCGAGGCTTCTCATTCTCTTTGCCATTTCATCCTGCTCTGGGTCTTTGGGGGTTTTGTCCTGCCCTGGTGTAAGCTCGTATGGGGGTGGCTGAGAGTAATTATATGTGGGATATTGAGGAGGATCTGACGGAAATACAGGGTTTTGGAATGTGAATGCTGAGAGATCAAAGGCAGGCCTTGGCAGCGAAGGTTGTGTTGTAGCAGGACATGGTGGAGCAGTGAAGATGTTAGGAACCGCTCCCGCTGGGAACACCTGGGGGCGAACCTCAGAAGGCATTCCAACGAAATGAGCGGTCATGGTAGGTTGCCCAAAAGGGGTAGGGGGGTGACTGATAGGGACCGTAGTAGCACCTCCAGCTCTAGGGAATAACTCTGGGAATCCGGGAATATCGCTTGGGGGTTCCTTTCCATTGTTCCAAGCATCCCACATTTCCATCAGTCGTAGGCGCAAGATCCGATTTTCTTCAACTGTAAAAGATTCAGAGGCCGGGACCCCCGAGATGGGGCTATCTTCAGAGATGGGGACTGCGGGCAAAGTCATTTCTGTAGACATTTCCACACTTCCTTTCGATCTGGTAAAGTATTGATGCGATGCCAGCTTACCACAACCAACCACCGTTTCTAAAAGCTAGGCTGGGAATTAGCAACACACGGTTAGTTTGAGACAAGTAACAGATAGGTAATCGCACATTGGGGTGTGATGCACCTATACAGTTAAACGGTTGTCTACATGTTTGCACTGGTTGCATGCGTCATCCCGGCTTTTCTTTTCTATTTTCCCTTCTTTTGATTTCCACTCTTTGTTTTTCTTGCTTTTCTTTTGTCTTTCTATTTTTTCTCTCATTTTCTTTTCCCTCTTTTTTTTCATTTTTTTTTCATTTTTTTTTTGCTTTTCCCTGTTCTTCTGCCATGGTTTTTCTCTCGATTCCTTATTTTCTCTTTTGCGTTTCTTTTCCTCTCTTGTTTTTCTTTTATTT
>NW_017701403.1:0-1942 GCF_001879085.1 Nicotiana attenuata | reverse complement strand
ACCTATCGGGTGCCTTGCTTTACCTGTGCATGTATCTACCCCGGTAGGTGATACTATTGTTGTAGACCATGTGTATCGGTCTTGCCTAGTGACTATTGGGGGTCTGGAGACCCGAGTTGATCTGTTGCTGTTGAGCATGGTTGATTTCGACGTTATTCTGGGCATGGATTGGTTATCTCCGTGCCATGCTATTCTGGACTGTCATGCTAAGACAGTTACGTTGGCTATACCGGGTGTTCCGAGGATTGAGTGGCGTGGTATGACTGACTATGTTCCTAGCAGGGTGATCTCTTTCCTAAAGGCCCAGCGGATGGTTGGGAAGGGTTGTCTATCGTATTTGGCGTTTGTGAGAGATGTTGGGGCCGAGACTCCTAGTCTTGATTCTGTGCCCGTTGTGAGGGACTTCCCTGATGTGTTTCCAGCAGACCTGCCGGGCATGCCGCCGGACAGGGACATTGATTTTGGTATTGATCTGGTGCCGGGCACTCAGCCCATTTCTATCCCTCAATATCGCATGGCACCAGCAGAGTTGAAAGAACTAAAGGATCAGCTTCAGGAGCTCCTGGATAAGGGGTTCATTCGTCCGAGTGTGTCACCGTGGGGTGCACCGGTCTTGTTTGTAAAGAAAAAGGATGGCACAATGAGAATGTGCATTGACTACAGGTAATTGAACAAGGTGACAGTGAAGAACAAGTATCCCCTGCCCCGTATTGATGATTTGTTTGACCAGCTCCAAGGGGCGAGTGTATTCTCCAAGATTGACCTCCGTTCAGGCTATCACCAGCTGAAGATTAGGGACTCAGATATTATGAAGATTGCTTTCCGGACGAGATATGGGCACTATGAGTTTCTAGTTATGTCCTTTGGGTTGACTAATGCCCCAGCAGCATTCATGCACTTGATGAACAGTGTATTTCGGCCGTATCTGGATTCATTTGTGATTGTGTTTATTGATGATATCCTGGTGTACTCGCGTAGTCAGGAGGAGCACGCGCAGCATTTGAGGGTGGTGTTGCAGAGGCTGAGAGAGGAGAAGCTCTATGCAAAGTTCTCCAAGTGCGAGTTCTGGCTTAGTTCTGTGGCTTTTCTGGGACACGTGGTGTCCAGTGATGGTATTCAGGTTGATCCTAAGAAGATAGAGGTGGTTCAGAGTTGGCCTAGACCGTCCTCAGCCACGGAGATTCGGAGTTTCCTCGGTTTGGCGGGTTATTATCGCCGGTTCGTCCAGGGTTTTTCATCTATTACTTCACCCTTGACCAAGTTGACTCAGAAGGGGGCACCATTTGTGTGGTCTGATGAGTGTAAGGAGAGCTTTCAGAAGCTCAAGACAGCTTTAACCACGGCCCCAGTGTTGGTATTGCCATCAGCTTCAGGTTCTTACACAGTGTATTGTGATGCTTCGAGAGTTAGGATCGGATGTGTGTTGATGCAGGAGGGTAGAGTTATTGCATATGCATCTCGTCAGTTGAAACCCCATGAGAAGAACTACCCTATTCATGATTTGGAGTTAGCTGCTATAGTTCATGCTTTGAAGATTTGGAGGCACTACTTATATGGCGTATCTTGTGAGGTGTATACGGATCATCGCAGCCTTCAGCATTTGTTCAAACAGAAGGATCTTAATTTGAGGCAGCGGAGGTGGCTTGAGTTACTCAAGGATTATGATATTACCATTTTGTACCACCCGGGGAAGGCCAATGTAGTGGCCGATGCTTTGAGCCGGAAGGCGGTCAGCATGGGTAGTTTGGCATACATTCCAGTTGGGGAGAGGCCCTTTTAGTTGATGTCCAGGATTTGGCCAATCGGATGGTGAGGTTAGATATTTCAGAGCCTAGTCGGGTGTTGGCTTGTATGGTTTCTCGGTCCTCCTTGTATGACCGTATTAGAGAGCGCCAGTATGATGACCCGCATTTGCTTGTCCTTAAGGCAGGGTTCAGCACGT
>NW_017701402.1:0-1943 GCF_001879085.1 Nicotiana attenuata | reverse complement strand
TATTTGCCGCCAAATATTGACATTCGCTCCAGACTTGGCGGCCCATTGCTTCAGGAAACTGGCCATTAGGGCCAATCTCAACCACTTGCAAACTAAGATCATCATCCTTGGGTACTATCTGGCATCTCCCCAGCTGCCTCAACACCCGATACGGGGCGTAAGGCTGAATGCTTCTAAGCCCCATCAGAAGGAAATGTGGTCGGGCTGCCGGCATATATACGATTTCATCAACGGGTAACCATCCCAGTGTCCACTCTATTTGGCTAGCAGTGAGGGACCGGAAATATGTTGTCCAACCCGTGACTCCTTCTGGCAATTTGACCCCTTTAATCCTTGTGTAAAATTCTTCTATGCATGTTTTTTCTGGAGACCCATAGCTCAAAAACTGAGGGCGATGACACAGATGTTCAATCATCCACATTTGTAATAATAAGTTGCACCCCTCGAAGAAAGTTTCCCCGGCTTTGCAAGCTGTAAGAGCACGGAAGATGTCGGCCAATATCATAGGTGCAAGTGTACTTTTGGCTTGAGTGATTAACGTGCTGACAACCCCAGCTATTTTTATGTCAATGTTCCCATCCTTCCTTGAAAATATTAAAAGCCCGAGGAAAGCCACCATAAAGGCGAAACGTCGATGCTCCTCCCACTTCTGGCGGTTTCCTTTACTACATATCCTACTCTCCGGGTTGTTGAATCCCCCGATATGGCCATACCGATGATATATGAAGCTCAGATTACAAAAGCCGTTTGCCAGATCTATGTTGTGGACGGTTCTGACTATCTTCAAAGAGTCTAGAAATTTGTGCACGGCTACAACTCTGGGGGCCACCAAGTATTTGTGCCTCAACGGAACCTCACCTTTCCCAATGTAGCCAGCTATTTCCTCTAATGTCGGGGTAAGCTCAAAATCCGAAAAATGGAACACGTTATGTGCTGGGTCCCAACACGTGACCAATGCTCTGATAATATCTCCCCGTGGCACAATATCTAGCAAACCAGTAAGTCCTTTCAAATGTTTCTTGACTGCATCTTGCCCGTCTCCTCCTAAGTCGTTCCACCATAGACGCAACTCCAAAGGGCTTTTATGCATGATTGAAAGAGGTTCATTTTGAATCGTGCTCATCCTGCACATTTATTAAGGTGATTTAATCACTTATTTTGACCTAAAAGAGAAAAATGGCACAACCTCTGTTCAAATTTCCAATTTAAGCAAACAGCTGGTATTGCGGATACGGCCTTTCAGCACTTCGTAAAGAAGATTTTAAGGCTGTGCCTGCTAACCGTTAAAATGACTCAAGATGGCCGTTTTTGCACAAACAGCCTTCCGGCGCCCGTTTGGGGACATTCGGCTATTTTGACAAAACGGCATCACCTGATTTATTTACGACAAAAACAAAAAACAAAATTGACATTTTTTGGCTATTTTTGCAAAAGGGTGGTTGGACCCGATGAGGGTTGCCTACGTATCTCACATCCGGTGAGAATCAAACCTGCGTAGTTCGGGCAAATAAATCTAACTATTTTGAAACCAACCCTAATTTGAAAATAAAACACCCTTTTTTTTTTGCTTTTGTTGGCAAATTCACTTTTCTGAAAGCAAGACTCTTTTTATATTTTCTTTTAGCGGTAAATAAACTAAACTAATTGAAAAATAAAACTCTTTCTACTTTTCCATTGGCAAACAAAACAAACTAAAAAAAAAAACTGCTTTTCTTCTTTTTCTTTCATTTTCTCAAAAATCCGGCAGCATTTCGGCACTACTTGGCCATTGGTTTTTTTTTTCTAGCATAGGTAATTAATTCTCCACACTGCTATTTCTCTTTTTCTCTTTTTTTTTTCAATATAGCCCAGATATTCAAAGCCGGTCAGCATGCAAGTCCAAAACAGATAAACTGACACAAGTAGGATGCATCAGGATGGTCCATTATCCGGGTACACCTGTC
>NW_017701401.1:0-1944 GCF_001879085.1 Nicotiana attenuata | reverse complement strand
CGAGTCGCGGCAAAAAGTGTATGCGGATTCGAGGTTTCAGATTGAGCTTTTATGGTTGGTGAGCGGGTCTTACTCCGAGTGTCGCCTATGAAGGGCGTGATGAGATTTGGAAAGAAGGGCAAGCTTAGCCCTAGGTTCATTGGCCCATTTGAGATTCTCGATCGTGTGGGAGAGGTTTCTTACAGACTTGCCTTGCCGCCCAGCTTGTCAGCCGTGCATCCAGTGTTTCATGTGTCCATGCTTCGGAGATATCACGACGATCCAGCCCACGTGTTAGATTTCAGCACTGTCCAGTTGGACAAGGATCTGTCTTACGAGGAGGAGCCGGTAGCTATTCTAGACCGGCAGGTTCGACAGTTGAGGTCGAAGAGTTTTCCTTCAGTGCGTGTCCAGTGGAAAGGTCAGCCTCCTGAGGCATCGACCTGGGAGTCCGAGTCTGATATGCGGAGCCATTATCCTCATCTATTTCCCGACTCAGGTATTTCTTTCTTTTGTCCGTTCGAGGACGAATGGTTGTTTTAGAGGTGGAGAATGTGACGACCCAAGGGGTCATCACCTGTTTTCTCTTTCATCCCGTACTTCCGAGGCCTTGAAAACCTCATTTTTACTTGCCTCGTTTTGCATGCGCAGTCCGGGCGCGTAGCCGGAAAGATTATATGTTAAATTCTGTGAAAAATTTCAAAATGTGACTTTAAAAATGATTAAAGTTGACTTCGGTCAACATTTTTGGTAAACGGACCCGGACCCGTGATTTGACGGCCCCGGAGGGTCCGTAGAAAAATATGGGACTCGGGCATGTGCCCGGAGTCGAAATCCGAGGTCTAGAGCCCGAGAAAAGAATTTTTCTGTGAAATTGTTTTTCTGAAATTATTAAGAAAAATGGAAATGAAAATTGATTAAAAGACTGTGGTATCGGGCTCGTGTTTTGGTTCCGACGCCCGGTACAAGTCTTATATATGGTTTAAGCGCTTTCTGTAAAATTTGGTCGAAATCGGACGTCATTTGACGTGTTTCGGACCTAAATATCTAAAAATGGAAGTTTATGAAGTTTGATGAAAAAGTGATGATTTTGAGGTTTGATTCCTCGTTTATGATGTTATTTTGGCGATTTAATCGCATGGTTAAGTTCGTAGGATGTTGTTGAGTTAGTGTGTGTGTTTGGTTAGGGGCCCCGAGGGCTCGGGAGTGTTTTGGAGGTGTGTCGGAGTGGTTTTTGAACTTAGGAAGATTGCAGAAAATCTGCAACAAGTGCACAGTGATTTTCTCCTTCGCGTTCGCACTATGCCTCTCGCGTTCGCGAAGCTTCAGCTTCATCCTTCATCGCGTTCGCATCACCCCCTCGCATTCGCGTAGAGTATTTTGACTCAGAAGACTTAGCCTTCATTTTACTCATCGCGTTCGCACTTCTATCTTCGCGTTCGCGTAGTGCATAACGCTCCCTTCATCGTGTTCGCGTAGGTGTCCCTGCGTTCGCATAGGCCAATTCCTGGACCCCTCCCCCCCCCCCAGTCTTTCTCTTCGCGTTCGCATCCTGCTCATCGCGAACGCGATGGTCTATTGAGTCAACCCTTCGCGAACGCGAAGGGTAATTTTGCCCAGTGATTTTAAATACCCAAAACAGAACAGTGACGGGATTTTTCACCCAAAAACACACGAACTCATCTTCTCCACAGCCCATAGGCGATCTTTAGAGCTCTTCTTCACTAAAGCTTCTTGGGCAAGTATTATCTAACTCGTTTTCTTCATTTTCTATCATCATTTATCAAATTCCTAGACCTAAAACATGTAATTTAGGGTGTAAATTGGGGAAAAAGGGTAGAATTAGGGCTTTTCAATTTTCTTTGATTTAGACCTCGTTTTGGGTCGAATTTGAAAACAAATTGTATATCCGGGCTCGTGGGGGAATGGGTGACATGGAATTGGTTCGAACCTCGTGTTTTGACC
>NW_017701400.1:0-1945 GCF_001879085.1 Nicotiana attenuata | reverse complement strand
CACCCACGGCATCAGGTACATGATTCATAGCCTCTCTCGGGGTGGCATTGGCCCCGAGGCCGAGTCTAGCTCTCTTCTTAGGTGCCATTACTGAAAAAGTTCGGAACAACGCACGAGTTAGATATAGATACTTTCACATTTCACTTCACCGCACGATACAGAATAACAAGGAAGTGGGAAATTTTCCTAAATGTCCATGTAGCCCCCCACTTATAGATGTGGTCGACTTCACACCGATAAGTAGGGCTCTACTAGACACGGCTCCGAGACATCCTAGGACTCCTTAAAACCTTAGGCTCTGATACCAAGTTTGTCACGCCCCAAATTCGAGGGACATGACCGGCGCCCGACCGGGTAGCCCCAGCCAAGCGAACCTGGATGCCTTTCCTAACCCACATGTTACCCCACGTTTTCCTTACTCTATTATTCCAAGGATTTGCCAAATAATTAATTAAGAAAACTTTTTAATTTACAAAACACATACATACTTACATAATAGTAGTGAAATCACCAACTCGTTACCAACGTATGAAAACACGAATTTACACAAGTTTCTAACACACATCTACTGTCTACGAAGCCTCTAATAGTACAACCGGATAATATAGTATTTGCCGGTAACAAGGCTCCGGCTATATCTTACACAAATCAAAAATAAAACTCCGAAAACAAGCGGCATGAGCCACGCAGGGCCCCGAGAGGAAAGGGGCTCACCAAAAAGCTGATGGAGGACAAAGGGGAGCTACGATCGGTGGACTGGAGTACCTGCTACGGATCCACCTACAATCATAACACGAATGTAGCGCCCCCGGCAAAAGGGACGTCAGTACATTTGAATTGTACTGGTATGTATGAACAAACATTGTTCCAAGTAAACTCGAACCATAAGCAAGTAAGTAGCAGTAATAAGAGCGACAATCAAATCCACAAGGAGGGAACAATTAAGCCAACAGGTATACAATCTCTCCTCCACAAACAAGCATGTAATTGTAATGGAAACAACAATCAAATCCACAAAGAAAGAGCAATCAAACCAACAAGTTTACAATCTCTCCTGATTCCCCCTTCCACATTTCCACATCAATAATTTCACAATTTGTTCATAGTTCATTTCAATAGCGATTTCGATCGCTTTCCAACCTTATTACCTCGGCCACCCTTATTACCTCAGCCACCCTTATCACCACAACCCACACCTTATTTCTTCGTGTTGCGGCGCACAACCCGATCCCACCAAACAATCACAATTCAAAAACAACACAACAACAACAACAATTCACAAAGAATAACAACAACAATCCTCAAGAAACAACAACAATGACCCTCAAGGAACAACAACAACAATTTACCTGAACTTCCATAGCCATAAATACCATTTCCATGTATTCCGCTACTCATATGCATTGATAGGTCACGACGATAATTTCCCACGACAAACCACATATGTTACTACCACGGTTATTCCGAGCACATCAATTCCCATTTCCTTCCATTACTTGTTTCACAGTTCTTACCACATAGCACATTCACAATCGCAAATTTGGTTTATTTCTGATTAATTGCATCAATATGGCGAAGGCACAACCACAATCACTCAACCATACCAATCACAGGAATTTCACAAACAAATCATGTAGAAATCACATACCAAGCACTCAAACACCCAAACAAGGCGATTTTACAAGTTCAAAGTTAGCCATACATACCTGGAGCCGAGTTCCCTTTTTAACTTTTATTTCCAATTCACCAAATGGTCTAGCAACGTCAATCTAGTGCACAAGTTAACGCGTATGACTTAGAAAAGAAGTTCACAATTTCTACTCAAACTTATTTAGGTCATCAACCCATCTTTGTACCATCTTTTACTCCTACCCGATTACTCTTACTAGGTTTTAGGTTATAGACTGACATGCATGTATGAGTTCAACCGCTATTTTCAAAAACC
>NW_017701399.1:0-1945 GCF_001879085.1 Nicotiana attenuata | reverse complement strand
GAGGGTTATGCGTCGAATTTTGGGAAAAAAGTTGATATGGAGGTAGGGAAGTTGAGCCATTTGAAAAGTCATGATTGTCATGTTTTCATGGAGACCTTAGTGCCTATTGCATTTTCTGGTTTGCCTGAACGAATCTGGAAACCCATCACAGAGATTAATTGTTTTCAAAGACTTGTTTTCTTCCACATTAAGGGAAGAAAACCTACAACGGATGGATCAAAACATTCGTGTAACTTCTACTAAGATGGAAAAGATATTTCCATGTGGGTTTTTTGATGTGATGGAACACCTTCCAATCCACCTTGTACACGAGGCACGACTTGGAGGGCCTGTTCAATGCAGATGGATGTATCCCTTTGAGAGGTAATATTTTAGGTTTGATGTAATTTTCTATTTTAATTTAAACAAATTTTCTTCGCTAACCTGAAATTATGTAGGACAATTGGCAAATGCAAACAATTTGTTAAGCAGAGGAATATGATTGAAGGATCTATATGCGAAGCTTATTTTGCAAAGGAAACTGCCCATTTTTGATCTTATTATTTTGAGAGTAATGTGGCATGTGCTAGGAATAGACCCAACAGGCACACGGTCGACCTTAGGAATGATCCATTATATCCGCCTATGTCCATATTCAATCAACCAGGCCGATGTTCTAAGGATGTTACAAAGAGAAGTTTGAGTGATATGGAGTACAAGTCAGCTACACTTCACGTGTTGCTAAATTGTCCTGAAGTTGTACCATATCTCAAGTAAGTATTGATTTAGTAGTTATCAAAATCTTAAAATTACTGTGATTACATCTCAATGCAACTACTAAAAATATTTGATGTGTCACAGTCACTTTGTGGGTCAACTTGGCCATGATGCTGTATATACGAGATATGATACGTGGTTCAAATAATTTGTAAGTTTCTCCTTAAAATATTCTAACACTATGTATGTAAACAATGTTTGGAAGTTATGCTAACTTATGAATTTATTTAACGATTTGTAGGTAAATGATCCAAATAATGGTGTAAATCAATTTTTGAAAGATGTATCTTGGGGACCTGGGGTTGAGGTCACAACCATGTGTAAGTACGTTGTGAATGGTTATAAGTTTCACAACAGTGGGGTGTGGGTACAAGGTGGTGATGGCAACCAAGATGGAGATATTGATTATTATGGTGTGCTCAAAGAAATAATAGAACTAGAATATACAGGTTGGCCAAATAAGAAATTGATACTCTTTAGATGCAAGTGGTTTGACCCACATCCAACAAGAGGTACAATAGTACACAATCAATACAACATAATTGAGGTTAATTATACGAGGGAGTATGATCGCTATGATCCTTTCATAATTGCACATAATGTTAGGCAAGTGTATTATGCTCCTTATCCATTGCGGCGGAATAAGGCTGATTGGTGGGTTGTAATAAAAACTAAGCCTGTGGGTAGGGTAGAAGTCGAGAATGTGTTAGATGTTGCATATCAAAATGATATCTCCAGTGTTCACCAAATAGTGGACGAAGTTTTAGAAAATGATTTGGAACATCCCGAACACATATTGGAAGAAGTTGATATGGATGAAGTAAGAATTATAAAAAACGAGGAAGAAGAATCAACTGATGAAGCTCAAACTAGTGAGGAAGAAGAATTCTCGGACGAGGAACTATACGTCGATCAACTTTAAAAAGTTGGTTTCTTTAATAACTCATGTTATAGCTAGTTTCTTTATATGTTTCAATCTAACTTTGTATTATGTCATGCAGATGTCAGGCAAGGGTCGAGATAACAGTGATCCTACTGGTTCTCGGGGTAGAGAAAAGCCTAGGAAACAAAAGAGGAGGGTAGAAGGTACTACTCAATCCGTTCCTGCCTCTTCACAGATGCCTGTGCCTATGCCTGTGCCTGCGCCTCCACCCCAGGGCTATTCTGAGCTGCCAGCGCATGTCCAGCC
>NW_017701398.1:0-1945 GCF_001879085.1 Nicotiana attenuata | reverse complement strand
AGTCTCCTTTGATGTTCAAGAGATGGCCGTGCATCCTCCTCCAAGATGATCTTATGCATGCAAAATGCGGGGCTTATTCCCCTGATGTCCGCCAAAGTCCATCCTATTGCCCTTTTTCGCTTTTGAAGCACCTCCACAGTGGCCTCAACCTGCAAGTTAGTAAGGCAAGAAGAAAGAATAACTGGAAGAGTAGAATTAGAGCCCAAGAATTCATACCTGAGGTGTGGAGGAAGTGGTTTCAACTCCAACACCGGTGGGTCCTCAATTGATGGCTTGGTTGGCGGAGTTTTGCTATTCTCAAGATCCAAAGATAGCTTCCTAGGCTCATATGAATATGAACCCATTCCATGCAATGCATTCACGCACTCCACTCTACCGGCATCATCATTGACATCCATGTTAAGAAGCACGGCTTCAAGAGGATCTTCAACATTAATCAAGGCACTTGTGTCATCCACTATCACCGCCGTGACAATGTCCACAAATGAACACACCTCCGTACTATTGGGTTGTCTCATTGATTTGCACACATGAAATACCACCTTCTCATCACCCACACGGAATGTTAACTCCCCTGCTTCCACATCAACCAATGCCTTCCCCGTAGCTAGGAAAGGTCTTCCAAGAATAATAGGCACTTCGAAATCCACTTCACAATCCAATATGACAAAGTCGGCCGGCAATACAAATTTGTCCACCCGGACAAGCACATCGTCGATTATACCTAAAGGACTCTTCATCGACCGGTCCGCCATTTGAAGTCTCATTGAGGTTGGCCTAGGTTGCCCAATTCCCAAAGTCTTGAAGACTGAGTACGGCATCAAATTAATGCTAGCTCCCAAGTCACATAGGGCCTTAGCAAAGTCCGCACTCTCGATAGTGCAAGGAATAGTGAAAGCTCCAGGGTCTTCTAGTTTCGGGGCCATATAATGCACAATCGCACTAACTTGGTGCGTCATCTTTATTGTTTCACACTCCATAGAATGCTTCTTGGTGACTAAATCTTTCATGAATTTTGCGTACCAGGCATTTGTTCAAGTGCCTCCACTAAAGGAACATTTATTGTGAGGCTCTTCATCATGTCTATGAATTTCTTGAACTGATTGTCATTCTTTTGCTTTGCTAACCACTGAGGATATGGTGGAGGTGGTCTAGGCAAGGGTGCCTTGGCCTTGGGCACCGCCGGCTCGGGTATATCAATAATGTGTTCCCTAGACGGGTTCACGGCATCTTGAGTCTCTACCCCGGCCTCATCATCAATATCAATCCGCACATCATTTGTCACTATTGGTTCAACCACATTGTCAACATTCAAAGTTACATCATCATCATCATGCAACTCAACTTCATCATTCACAACCTGATTCTCATCCGAGGCATGCACATCACCGCCTCTTCCACTCCTAGTTGTAACTGCCATCACATGATTGTTACCCCCCTTTGGGTTCACTACCGTGTCACTTGGTAGCGCACCTTTAGGTCGGGTATTTAAAGCTTGAGAAATTTGTCCTATTTGCACCTCTAGGTTCCGGATAGATGTGTTATGTGAAGCCAATTGTGCGTCAGAATCTTGGTTCTTTTTCATCATCTGCTCGAACATCATCTCTATCCGTCCCATATCACTTCCGGAAGAACTAGGCCCTTGTGACTGAAAGGGGGGTGGATTGTTTGGTTGTTGGAACATGGGGGGCCTTTGAAAGCCTTGCCCCCTACCACCATTATTCCACCCTCCTTGATTGTTATTGTTGTTGCTCCAATTGTTGTTGTTCCCGTTCCAATTGCCTTGGTTATTACCTTGATTACCCCAATTGTTGTTCTGATTGTTATTGTTCCAATTGTTACCGCCTTGTTGTTGATTATTGTTATTCCAATTTCCGCCACCTTGTTGATTGCCCCAATTGCCTTGGGGGCGCCATTGTTGATTCCCTTGATTTCCTCTATTTCC
>NW_017701397.1:0-1946 GCF_001879085.1 Nicotiana attenuata | reverse complement strand
AACCCAAAACGACGTAGTTTAGTCCCCAATTGATCCTAGCCGTCTAGGTTTCTTAATCCAACGGATGAGAAACCTAGATCAAAAACTATATAATTGTCCAAACGACCCCTATCCCCTCAGAACCCCCTACCCTCTCGTCTCTCTCATCTCTTACTAGAAACCCTAATTACGCCGCCTACCACCGCAAACCGCCGGCTGGAAATCGCCCCCGCCGGCGGCGATCATCCAAAGACCTCCAAATTAACACCACCTGACCACCTTGCCTTCCTCTTCCCAAATCCACACCCCGTTTCCTTCGAATCCCACCCAAAATGCTCGAATAACTAAAACCCTAGCAGCTGCCTCCGCCGTGTCCGGCGCCGCCGCCACCAACCCTCACCAAATAAACACCACAGAACCACCAAGGTACCCTCATGCTAAATCCATGACCTATTTCCTTCAAACATCCCCGTAAATCTTCGAATTTCAAATCTGTTGGTCAAACCCTAGAAGTCAGTCTTGAGATTTCTTTTGCGGATGATAATGGTCCAAAATGATTTTAGTCGCCTATTCTCTATGAGAACATGCGACTAATGTCAGATTGGACCAGAAATCCAAGAAGTTGGAGTTCAGAGTTGCTTGTGTTCTTCTTGGGTCGGATTGGGAGAGGTATTATTCTCATCTTTGAATAAATTTTCTTCTGCTATTTTTTTTTCTTTTAATATTTTTTCTGCCTTTTTCCAATTTTCTTTGGGCTTGACTTGGTTCTGTCTTCTGAGAATTTACTCAATATTAATTAGGATTATTTCGTGATTAGTATGTAATTCCAGTAGTTTAATTTTTCTTTTAATGTTGTCACCTTGTGTAGTTTCAAAATTAGGTCCCTTTTTTTCTTTGGTTATTTCTCTAGTTTAGTATAATTATTTTGTCGACTCTTAACCCATTTAACCCCTGACCTAGCTATGAGTTAATCTTTAATTCAATTAGGTTATTTCTGCAATTATTTCTTGAGGTTTTAGTTTTCAGACCTTTGCTTGATTTAGGTGAATGCTTGTTTAGATTTTGTGTTGGTCTTTGGCCCAATTGGCTAAGTTCAGCTTGTCCAATTTGGATTTAGGCTATTGGATTAGACCTTGGCCCATTTGAGGAAAGTCTCAGGGGGTAAATACAAGGTACATTAAGGGTATATTGGGTAGTTCTAATTAAAGAATCTTGCAGTAACAGAAAATAGAAGCCCCTAGAACCTTCTAGATTGGGGTTCCAATTTGAATTTTAGGATTTGAATAGTTTAACTTGGGCAACAAGGCATAAAATAAAGGACCACCTAGTTAAAAATAGAAATAAAAAAGGACCTAAGGGGTAAACTAAAAATCAACAGGGCTGCCCTAATTTCTTGCCTATAAAGGCATCCTTTCCTTGCTATTGAAGTCAGATTTTAAGAGCTGAAACCTAGAAAAAATACAAAGATGCATAAATTTTACTGTTTCATAGAATTCCAAGTACTAAAAAAATCCTAAAAAACCCCAGGCGGCTAAATCTCTAAAAATACTGTTTCATTGCCTCTGCTTTGATTCTGGAAGTTTTCTTTACATCTGAAACATTTTTTTGTTCACTTAAGGCTTAAAGATGGATTGAATATGGGCTCTAAGTTCTGATTTGAGGAGTTGGGTTTGCATTGGGTTGAAATCGTTTTGGTTAAACTGGTAGAGCACTGTTTTGGTTTTATTAAACAAAAACTGGTTTGCTGTGGGTATTGTTTGAGTGAGATCCCCTTCTTTTGGTTTTTTGGCACTCGATTTGGTTGAGCTGTGTTGCTGCTGGGTTTGACTGCTGTTTTATCTGCTGATCCTCATTGCTTTTCCAGTGTTTCAATCTCCAGGTACTCCTTGATTCTCTAGGAAGTGATATGCAAGCATACAAGTTGTAATTGTTTGAAATTTTCTATGAAAGGATGAGCTATTTTCCTT
>NW_017701396.1:0-1946 GCF_001879085.1 Nicotiana attenuata | reverse complement strand
AACCAACAGCAGCAGTCTTTAAATTTGGTTTCCGAGCATGTTCGGATTGGACTTTCAAGAACATTCGCATAGTCCATAGGATTTTTTGATTTTCATTTCGTGGGTCGTTGAGAGTTGGGGACGTTGGGGGAGGGTTTGGAGGCATCCCAGCCACAGTAGGTGGCTGTCCGCCGGCCGGATTGGCCATGGAAGCTCGAAATCAAGCTTTCTCTCTCTAGTCGCCCGTTTTTTAGAGAGAAGGCAGAGCGTTCAAGTTCGTTTTTGGTTTTTTTTTTTTAGCAAAATCCACTAGGCATAGCCTAGGGCTAGTTTTTATTTATATAAAACAAAATAAAGGAAAACAAAATGTCAAGTCCTAATAAGTGTACAAAATAAAAATTGAACTCTACATAAGTCGTATTATCAAAATTGAGAAATGTACTCAAAATTGATATCACATAATAACTACTAAATAGTGTAAAATAAACTAGCCCATGAGAGAAACTACTCATTGATCCAGTCCGAAAAAATAGTCCAAATTGGCCCAGCAAGCCCATGTCCAGCGACTTGCAGCAATAGCCATCAGCTTCTCCATTATCAATTTGCACCTGTGGCCAATTAATGCAGCTCTATTATACCATCTTTTAAACATTGTAAATGCCCAGACCAGAATTTTAATAGCCCAGAGAGGCCCAAACCAGAAACAGCCCAGGTCGCCTCTGCCTTGCACCTGTAGCCACAAATACTCACGCCACCCTTGGCCAATTAATTGCACGGCTAGCCTCTTTATTATCCCCCTTCCTGATTCAGCCTTACAATTATAACCTATTTCTTGTATAGCCCTCACTTGCATCAATGACCACATTTGCATGCAGACCATCTCCTGTCCAGCTAATTGCACAAAGAGCCTATTTTGACCCCATTTTCCTGTTTTGTACCTACCATTACAAATTTGCATTCGTAGCCACATTTGACCACCGACACCACAAATATATCTGAGCCTTATCATTTCCCCCATTTCTCTTTCAGACCTTATCTCTCTACGCCCTTCTCTCACTACCCTTTCCCCTTTGCTCTTCTTCTTCACCAGACCTTCTGCTGCTGCATCTGACCTTCCAGTTGTCTCCATGTTAACGAGAGATGGTACAAACGAGTCCAAGCTTCTTGTGAGGTCACCTAGGTTCCATCGATTCTTCAATTGAAGCTCCCATAGGTAACATCGCCTTTCCCTCCCTTCATTTTTAGTTCTGCCTTCTTCATTCTTGTTCCAATCAAACCTACTAACTCGATTTCTTCTTTGAATCTCCATGCATACACCTGAATCCATGTGAATCATACTGTGGAAGCGCCTTTTGAACTCATGCTTCTCCTGGCTAGCTGCTGCTCTAAAGATCCTGTAGATAACACCATCTGGTACGCCATTGACAAAAGCCTCACACTGTTGACCAGTAATGGGATTGCATGTGGTATCTGTGCTCAAATTTGTAACATCCCTTCCCTGATAAGTTGTATTTGGTACTGTCCTTGTATGTATTCCAGTAATGTATTCCTTTTTCCTAGCTATTTCCTTTTCCAGTACTGTTTTGACTCCAGATGTCAATGTATTAATTGTTATGACTGTTTTTGATACCTCCCTATACTCAATGTTTAAGTTCACCCCGGTGGATTGAGTACTCAGTACTAATACCACCACCTGGGGATTCCCTAGGACATAGAATATAGGTCGTACCATCCAGTTTTGCTCTGTCTGTGATTTATCTTTTTTGAAGATTGCTTGATGCCCAGCCTGTTGTAATGTTGATTTTTGCTTATGTGTAAGTGTATGTATACATTTGTGCTTCATCCAACTAAATTCCTTCAAAATTAAAAGGAGTTTTGTTGTCAGCATCCTCAATGCATATATGCACCTGTTTTTTCCTGTTTTTGATGCAAGTTCATGTCTTGTTAGTGTATGTGTGGTCATGTAT
>NW_017701395.1:0-1946 GCF_001879085.1 Nicotiana attenuata | reverse complement strand
TGATAAGATAAAAGAACAGACTTTAGAAGCCATGATTTATTGTTGAAGGTGTTTACCTGTTTTTCTGGCTTCACAATCAGAACTTTTATATAAATCCATGATTATTCTCGCACTTATAGAATATTGCTAATTGACCTCTAGTGAGTGTCGGAGTTGGCCATCTCGTCTCTACCCCTTCGGGATTAGGCGGGATACTTACTGAGTACACGTTGATTACGTACTCATATTACACTTCTGTGCATTTTTGTTGCACTGGTACATGATACATTAGCGGCCTATCGGCGCAGCAGCACGGATGATTCAGGGACTAGGTGAGTTTCAGTATGCAAGGCGACCCGTAGCTCTTTAAAGTCCCTTTCTAGTGATTGTATTTCTTTTCCGTCCATTGTATTCCGGACGGATGTTGTGTTGTATTTATATCCTATTCAGTAGGTTCTCATGCACTTGTGACACCGGGTTTCTGGGATGGTTTCAACAAACTTTGTACTAATTATTATTATTTAAGTTTGAATTCAAGAAGTGATCTTTGTTTATGTAATACGGAAGGAAAAACCTTAGATTTTCAAAGGTATTAAAAGAGGAATTAATTGGTAATATAGTTGGCTAGCCTGACAGCGGTGTCCGGCGCCATCACGACCCGTAGTGGATTTGGGTCGTGACAACATGGTATCAGAGCGCTAGGTTCCCATCGGTCTCACGAGTCATGAGCAAGTCTAGTAGAGTCTCGCAGATCGGTACGGAGACGTCTGTACTTATCCTCGGGAGGCTGCAGGACTGTTAGGAGTACTTCCCTTCTTGATTTCCTTATCGTGCGGTTCAATTCCTTTGAGGCTTATGCCTTTGATTCCTTTCCACTCAATCTTACGCGAGCGCTTGTTATAAATCGAAAATGGAAGGATTGCAATGGCACTGCAAATGTGGTGCGGGATGATTTTCCCGGTATAGTTGATTGGACTATTATAGTCGCATTACGGAAGGAATCTACATTGTTTAGCTCCGTAACAGAACTTCTGAGAGCCTTGAGGCTAGGCACAGGTTGCCATAACGCTTATGAGCGACTATTCCACAGCATTGTTGTGATGGTGGGATGTTTGCCCACGTGTCGGGGCAGTGAATGACTTGAAGGGAGGTTTACTCAGTGTGTAATCAAGGGAGTCAGTATTTTATTCCCGGCAAGGGGAAAGCCAATCGAGCTAAGGATGGTCAGACTTGAACTAGTGGAAGTAATGAAACGTGGTAATTGCAAGCGTGAAGGAGTTCTCTTCTTTATTAGGGTGCTGTTGTCCTAATTGGACGTATTACGTTGGTTGATGTTATTATCTGCTACAATTCGCCGTATGGCGGGAAATTGTGAATACTATTGAAGATGCAACCGTCATATATCGCGGGATGCGGTGGTTTAGGATTTAATCAGTGTTTCAAATGTTGACGGTTCGATAAAGATGACCTTCAGATGGGGTTTTAGTCAGTAGCGATTTGGGGATTCAGGTGCTATGAAGATAAATTTTATTAAGACAACGACTGAGCAACAAAAGATGAGGAGGACATATGGGAAGTGTCAGGCAGAGTTTTGAAACTTCTAAGAGGCCAGGCTTAGGAAGCGCAGGCCGAACAATTGGTTAAAGGAGTGAGTTTGCCCAAAGTGGGAGAGTGGCGGGGCTGTATAGGGCCTAGTAGTAGGATGACTACGCACCTAAGGATAGTTTGGAAGGATCTGGGATTTTAGCGACAGGCAATGGAAGTCGGTAGATTAATTTGAAGCATGGTGTTGTTATACGGCAGGAGATTGGATATGGCGGAAAGGAGCTGCATAAAGTGAAGAAAGACGTAGCATGACTTTGAAGTGAAGGGATATTGTCCCACAATTAATGGATGTCCACGAGGGGTGAATGGACTCGTGCAGCTGGAGAGTGAGCTCAGACTCAGGATGGGTTATTGATGTCGTA
>NW_017701394.1:0-1948 GCF_001879085.1 Nicotiana attenuata | reverse complement strand
ATAGGCTCTCCTTGGTCCAAATGATAGCTTTAACACTTCCATAACCTACCAATGATAAGACCCTTAGTCAACCCTTTTGAGCCTTAGACCTTTTCCTTCAATAACCATGGTACAAGCCTATACCCGTTTTAAAAGATACCCTCTCCTGGCACCCGATCTTTCCTTTAGCATATGGAAAAAGTATAAGTTTGGGGGGTAGATATGAGGATTGCAACAAAGTGGTAAAAAGGCACAAAAACTAAAGAAAATGAAAAAGAAAGAAAAGCAAAAACGACAAAACGAAAGTTCAATATGAAAAAGAATAAAAAGGGAATTCAAAGAAAAGCAAAGAATGAAAGGTAGTGGAAAGTTGAAAAAGGAGAAAAGGTTTGAAATGCATAAGAAAGAGTGACAATGTGTCTCTCTAACCCCTTAGAAAGAAGTGAAATGACTCAAAGAGTCAAGTGAATGGATGCCAAATGAATCAAAAGAAGTGCTTAAGGGAAGATGGAACCTACTTAGACTAAAACATTCCCTACCCTGAACCAAAAGCCTTCACAATGTCTCCACAAAAGCCCTATATGATCTTGAGTAGAATGAAGCTTACATTAGTGGATACTCACATAAGGGGCAAGCATATGGTACCTAGAGCCGGACTTGTGACCTTTTCTTGAGAGAGATGAGTGAATTCCCATTAACCTCGTTTTGCGTGCCACTATTATAAAGGTGAGGTTTGCTTAGGGAGAGTTGAGGATGTGTGAGTTTGGGTTCCACAATGACCAAAGTAATTGAAAGAGTTCTTTGATGCGTCGAGTCAACTCTTGATGCTCTTGTGTCGCACTTGATCCATGGTTTTTCAAAGAGTAAATGTTGTTAATGATTCATTTGTATTGAGGGCAATTGTTAGTCTCAATTGATGCTAGTTGAGGTTGCTTTAGGACAGCTAAAAATTTCTTGGATTTTCTCTTAAGGGGTGGGTCTTATTTTGTTTGCTTGAGGACAAGCAAAAGCTTAAGTTTGGGGGAGTTGATAACTAGGGATTTTGACGTATTTTATACCCCTTCTTGCTTATGCTTTGATCAAATATTCATACAAAATAGTCCCAAAAAGGCTCACAAGTTGTGCTTGATTGCAGGTTTGATCAACAAAGTGACAAAATATCAAAGATCGGCTCAAAAGGATTGAAAGTTGCACAAGTGACAAAGGCAAGGCAAGCTCAGGCAAAACAGGCCCAGTGCGGCCGCACTACACTTTGTGCGGTCCGCACTGGAAGATTCAGAGAGCTGGTATTTCAGGCATTAAGGCAGTGCGACCGCACTAGGTTTTGTGCGGTCCGCACTGAAGGCAATGCAGCCGCACTACCATTCTGTGCGATCCGTAGAGCCAAGGTTCAGAGAAGATGCAGAATGGAGTTTTGAAGCCTTTGTGGTCCGCAGTCCATTCTTTGCGGACCGCACTAGAAGCCTCCGCGGCCGCAGTCCATTCTGTGCGGTCCGTGGAGCCCAAGTTCAGAGAGTGAGATTTTTGAAGTCAAGAGCCTAGTGCGGACTGCGGTCCATTTTGTGCGATCCGCACTAACCCCGCATGGGCAATTTTGTCCTGATTTTTCAGCTTAGTATAAATAGATTCTTTTTCCATTTTTAGGGCATCAGATATTGTATTACATCAGCTGCGCTCGTGGGTCGACTTTTCTTAGCCATTTTGGGCATTTTTACTTATTTTTCATCACTGAATCTTTGTATTTAGCTTAGCAATTAATTAATATGTGTTTATCTTCTTCTATTTCTTGTTTTTCTTCTTTGAATATGAGTAGCTAGACCTCATAGCTAGGGTTGTGGCTCAACCCTAGTATGGGTAATTGATGGGTCTTGCATTTTAGGGCTAAATTGACTATGGGTGTTTGATATTTGGGTCAATTTCATGGTTAAATTGCTGAATTAGTGGTTGCAAACACTAGTTTGTGTTTAGT
>NW_017701393.1:0-1948 GCF_001879085.1 Nicotiana attenuata | reverse complement strand
ATAATTAGTAAAACGCTATTAATCGTAATATAGGCTATAATTACAATTTTATGCAATTTAGCTTAAAAATATCAAATAAATTTATAAAAAATATGCAAAAAATCACCTTAATTATATCGTGGTGTAAATGTGAGGATGGAAATTAATTACTCACCCAATGATAGTTTTTTTGGGAATAATTATTGGATTTTTGTACTGCTAAAACAAATAATAAAAATAATTTTAAAAAGCTTTAAAAATTAGGAAAAAATACAAAAACTCTTGGGCATGCTTATACATGCTATTTTGAGAATATTTTGAGTATAAAAAATAGGTAGGGAAAAATTGGGTATCAACAGCTGCCCCTCTTTACCCGGGAAGGATGAAAGAGTTGTCGGGTAAAGATATGATGGCCAATTTTGACCGAAAGAAATGACTTGAAAAAAAAAAGTTTTGACCGAGCTCTGGTTCCTGAGCTGCCTACATATCCTGGGTCTTATAGGAATCAGGTCATATGTAGTTCGAGATACATCGGCGGAATATGCCGATGGAGGTTTTGAAAAAGACGGACGCAATATTTAGGTTGGGAAGGATGGTCAGGGACCGATGGGCTGCGGGAACCAGAGCGAGATCGCTCCTGCTGTAACGGCCGTTGCCAGCTGGTGTACCTGCAGATGAGCAATACAAACATATCGTGCATAAATTTAAACGTGATGCAAGTTCCCGTTGGACCATGAATGTTGTCATTGGACGGGTAAGATGACGTCCTCAGACCATGACGTCCTGGGCCATGAAGCGTATAATAAAAGATTCGCAGGCCATGAAATAATGTTCTTGGGCTATGATAATGGTGCCTCCGAACCATGATGCCTTTGAATAATGATGTGCAAAAGATAAAAGCGGGGTCCTCAGGCCATGGCATGGCGTTCTCTGGCTATGAAAATGGTGCCTCCCAACAATGACGCCTTTGGACAATTTGGCGATATTTTAGCCCATGAAATGCAGGATTTGGCGATCTTTCAGCCGATGGAAGACTTAAATGAAGTGGCGATATTTCAGCCGTGCAAAAATGTAAATACAAATGGCGATCTTTTAGCCGATACAGGATTTAAATGAAGTGGCGATATTTCAGCCGATGCGGAATTTAAATAAAGGTGGCATTATTTCAGCCATGGAGAGATTTAATAAGATGGCGATATTTCAGACAATGGTAAGTGTGAAATATAAGTGGCGATCTTTCAGCCGATGCGAGATTTAAATGAAGTGGCGATATTTCAGTCGGTGCGAGATTAAATAAAGTTGGCAATCTTTCAGCCATGCAAGATTTAAATAAAGGTTGGCGATCTTTCAGCCATGCGTATGGAGGTAGAGCTTAACCTCGAAAGGCAGAATGGTAGCCTTATGCAATGCAAAGAAATGCAGATGGAGACAATGCTTAGTCTCGGAAGGTAGAATGGTAGCCTTATGCAATGCAGAGAAATGCAGATGGAGACAATGCTTAGTCTCGGAAGGCAGAAAGGTAGCCTTATGCAATGCAAGGAAATGTAGGATGGAGGTAGTGCTCAACCTCGGAAGGCAGAATGGTAGCCTTATGCGATGCAGCAGAAATGTGAGTGGAGACAGTACTTAGTCTCGGAAGGCAGAAAGGTAGCCTTATGCAATGCACGAAATAAAGGTGAAGAGTAACGAAATTTCATAGCTGATAGATGGTAGCTGATAGTTGATTGCGTCATTGTGGCTGCTGGGGATGTCATGTGCGGATAGCACTTGTAAGTAAGTGATGATTCTGAGGGTTGTACTCCTGCAAAGTATGAATATGTAACCGTTTTTGATGGTTCTATGTCTTGGGTGCCTGCATCCAAAGAAAAATCGTGAGTTTTGTAAAGGGGGAAGGTTAGTTCGTCTTCCTGTGGACTTCGCTTGTCCTACTCGGCTCTTGCTTTCATTGGGGTAGCGTCGCTAACCAAAG
>NW_017701392.1:0-1948 GCF_001879085.1 Nicotiana attenuata | reverse complement strand
AGGTGAGAAAGCAAGCCATTTGTTTCAGAACCTCAGTAAAATAGATATGATAGCATGCTTGAACGACAAAGGAAGAAGAAATCATGAAGAACATATTTGAGAAAACTCAAAACCTAAACACATTCAGAAAGGGGGAGATAATACAAACTTGAACACAAGTAGATGAAGCATGTAAGAACATGAACACAATCCAGTAAACAAAACCAAATAACTTAACGGTAGACACAAATAGTAAAAGAGTAAAGAAAATATAGCAAAGATTAACAGCAGTAACATGTATAGTAGAAAAGAAAAAGTAAAAGATAGTACATGCATAAAATAAAAGAAATCACACGAGCAGGGTATAGACAAACACACATAAAGCAAAGAAGAAGAAAAAATCAGAAAGATTTTTCCCAAAAATCCTTTCAGAAACCCTAAAATCGGAGAGAAGCGATTTTGAAAAAACTTTTGGGGAAAACACTTTAGATGGCAAGAAAAGCATAGATACAGTATAGATCTAACCAAATAATGGTGAAAGAACCTCGAATAGCTTAGGGTTTCGGAGAAACCCTAGAAATGAGAAAGGCTTGGAAACAGGTCTGATCTTGAGTCAGAGAGGTCAAGAATCAGGTTCCTGAGCCTTGAATCTGCCGGAGCATGGCCGGAGAAGCCATGGAATCAAAGATCGGAGGGAGAACCATCGAAGTCAGCCTTCCAGACTTCGAACATTCAAGGTCTAATGGTGAAGAGGGTGGGTAGAGACCATTCATGGCCTGGGAAGCCATGGATTCAGGTGAAAAAATACGGTGAAGGAAGGTGGGAGGAGGCTAGGGTTTCGAAGAACTGATGAGAGGGTTTGAGAGTGTTTTGGGATTCCAGGGCGGCGGGTCAGGTGAGAATGAGGGGGATTAGGGTAGGTCATTTAGTTTAATTATTGAAGGGCGTGTTTTGGCTGCTGATCTTCAGTGATCAACGATCCAGATTTAGACGGGTAGGTGGGGAACGGGTTGGTTCATTTGGAATTGGGTCGATTAATTGGGTAGAATTGGGTCAATTTAGGGGCCAACATTGAAATAAAATGGGGCTGTAATTGAAATATAAATGGGGCTAAATATTAAATAGCCAATTTCCCCTTTTATTTATAAAAAATAGTAAAGATGATTTTAAAAGTAAATTAAAAATACTGGAACAATTAATAGTGTATAAATATTAATTTAAAAATACTGGGACCAATTTTATAATAAAAAATGCTATTAACCTTAGAATAGGATATATGCAATTTAACCTTTTAAATACCAAATAAATTTGTAAAAAATATACGAAAAATCACCCTAGCTATATTTCGGTATAAATATGAGAATAAAATAAATTATTTACCAAAATTGATAGTTTTGGGAATAATTACTGATTTTGTATTGCTAAAATGGACAACAAATTGATCTTAAAAATCTTTAAAAAATTAGGAAAAATACCAAAACACTTGGGCATGCTTATATATGCGTATATATGCTATTTTGAAAGTACTTTGGATATAAAAAATTACATAGGGAAAAATTGGATATCAACAGCAAGTCTCGGCACTGGGGATGAAGATGAAGATGAGAGCGAGTGCCGTTCGGAGCAGAGACCGAGGTCAGGCGCGGGAGTCTCGTAGGTGCCTCGATCGGAAGCCGTTGAATCAGGGACGGCCAACTCAGGTCGGTCCCGTGCGGCGAAGATCCTTGAGGAGGGTGTTAATGTGGTTCCGAATCCCGTGGACGGATATGGTGCAGTTTCCTCTGGGGGGACCGTTGCTGCTGGTCCCGAAGGGTCTGGACCCGGAGCTTTCGGGGGTAGTAGTTGCCCATTGGGGACATCGGTGACCTGGGTGACTACAGTTCAGGACTTCGATTCTCGTTAGGGGAGCTAGGGGATGCTCAGAATATGAACACCATCAAATCGGGGAGTCCTCTCATGGGGGGAGGCA
>NW_017701391.1:0-1948 GCF_001879085.1 Nicotiana attenuata | reverse complement strand
AAGCTGAAGTTTTTGTTTAGTAACCCGGAAACTTCAGCTCTAGAGCTGAAGTTTCAAGTTATAAAATAAAAACTTCAGCTCTAGAGCTGAAGTTTTCCAGTTAAAAAATAAAAACTTCAGCTCTAGAGCTGAACTTTTTGTTATAAAATAAGAACTTCAGCTCTAGAGCTGAAGTTTTCCAGTTAAAAAATAAAAACTTCAGCTCTAGAGCTGAAGTTTTTGTTTAGTAACCCGAAAACTTCAAGTTATAAAATAAAAACTTCAGCTCTAGAGCTGAAGTTTTCCAGTTAAAAAATAAAAACTTCAGCTCTAGAGCTGAAGTTTTTGTTTAGTAACCCGGAAACTTCAAGTTATAAAATAAAAACTTCAGCTCTAGAGCTGAAGTTTTCCAGTTAAAAAATAAAAACTTCAGCTCTAGAGCTGAAGTTTTTGTTTAGTAACCCGAAAACTTCAGCTCTAGAGCTGAAGTTTTCAAGTTATAAAATAAAAACTTCAGCCCGGAAACTTCAGCTCTAGAGCTAAAGTTTTCAAGTTATAAAATAAAAACTTCAGCTCTAGAGCTGAAGTTTTCCAGTTAAAAAATAAAAACTTCAGCTCTAGAGATGAAGTTTTTGTTTAGTAACCCGAAAACTTCAGCTCTAGAGCTGAAGTTTGCCAGTTATAAAATAAAAACTTCAGCTCTAGAGCTGAAGTTTTTGTTTAGTAATAGAGATGAAGTTTTTGTTTAGTAACCCGAAAATTTCAGCTCTAGAGCTGAAGTTTGCTAGTTATAAAATAAAAACTTCAGCTCTAGAGCTGAAGTTTTTGTTTAGTAACCCGGAAACTTCAGCTCTAGAGCTGTGCAAACAAAAAGACAAAGCGGCTACAGGTTAAAAAGGGGCGCCCAAATAGGGCGCCCCGTGCAATTTTTACAACAAGAGCACAAAAATTTGAATAAAGAAAATTTAAGGATTTCTCTTGGTAGCCGAAGTGTGTAAAATTTGTGTGTATATATATATATATATATATATATATATATATATATATATATATATATATATATATATATATATATATATATAATATATATTTTTCGGCTATTGTTTTGAGAGTGACTATACAGTGTCTTTTTTCCATAATTTACCGGTATGTTTGTTTTATGGCCTTGTTATGCAGGAATTATGACACGGATTATTTGTATGAATTATTTTGTGGTGAATAATACAATACATATACTATAACATACAGTGGCGAAGCCAGAAAATTCAATAACACTAGTTGTCAGTGGGCTATACAAGAGTGTTAAAAGTCTAATTTTTAATCAATAACAAGTAATATTTTACCTTATATATAATATAATTTTTCGGCGAAGGGTGTTCAGTTGACCACCCTTGGACCAGCATAGCTTCGCCCCTGATAACGTACAAGATCGCCTATCTTACGGGCATGTCTTTAGATATTTTTACCTACGTGTTGCTCCACATTATGTCCCTTAATTAAGATAATGCATAGATTCTCATATAAATTAAGTTTATTTTAATAATATAATATTTGACTCCGATATTAAAGTACTCCACATAAATCATGCAAAGTTCAATATCGACAATCAAACAATGGATTAGTTACACATAGATTATATTAGTAATGCATGATTATGTACTAAAAAAAATTTCTTATTCCTCCAACCAAATAGCCCCTTAAGAAAAGGAGGAGAGAATGCACTAGTGATAATAGGGGTGAACAAAACCAAACCGCAAACCGCACCAAACCGACAAACCGAGTCAAACCGGAAAAAAAAAACCCGATTAGTGGTTTGGTTTGATTTGGTTTGATATTTTAAAAAAACGACTATAAATGGTTTGGTTTGGTATTAACTAAAAAATGTCAAGTCGCGACTAAACCAACCCGATATATATATATATATATATATAAAATAATTTTATACATAACTTTTATTATATATAATATA